>NC_138905.1:116141429-116410212 GCF_965231255.1 Vanellus vanellus
GTCAGTTACTGATCAAAAGAAGCACTGACATTGTCCAGTCAGGAGGAAAAGGAGGCGCAAATGACAAATTACATTTCCTGGGTATTGACCTAGAGAATAGACTGGAATGAGGTCCTCACCTTCCTACAACTGATGCAAGAAATGAACTCACATAAACCATAACATAAGTGAATAACTGTGACCACTGAACCTACTACAAATTTTGTTTAAAACCATGTGTTGGGTGGAGGCAGTGCTCTGTAGGAAGTATCAGATGTTAGCATAGTAAGTAACAGACCCTTATCCTTTTTTTTTTTTCTGAACAGCAGCAAGATAATCAGAGGAAGGGTAAGATGTTAAACTTTCCTTATAAAAAAAATGACACTTGTTATAAAAATACATTTTAAGAGTGCAAGATATGCACATGATGTATTCTACAGCTGTTCTTTCAGAAGACTAGAGGGCCTGAAAAACTCCGGAGTCTAGTTTGTATGAGGAGCAGCAGACATTTAATTAATCTCAGTCCTAGAATTTTACAGCCAATATGTGGTCTCTGAACATCTCTGCTCTAGTTAGCAGAACATCTGTAGTAGAAAAACAGAACTTGAATAAATCCAAGCACTCTTGTACCCCTCCAAACCTTACTGCTTTTTATCATTTTTTCTTTAAATATTTTTCCAAAGATTTGTATGTTCAGCTTCTCCCTGTCCTCCCAGCTCCATTCGTGAATCTAACCTTTCAGCCAGCTGTGTGCCTTAATATTTTTAATGAGCCACGTCTAAAAAAACCCTAATTCTATACTAATTTAGCAGGCAAATAGCCTCCCCTCACTTCTACCCAATTCTCGTTTGTTCTGTTTTGCACATAGGCTGGATATATGTTCTTGCATATATTCTGAAATAGCTAGATCCGAAATCCTGGGGCAATTATAATAACAAATGCCTCAAATGTTCTTTTATTTTTTTTTCAGTCAAGTTTTCAGTTGATGCAAATTGGGATAGTTCCATGTGGGCAAACTGTTAGAGGCATAGCTTTATGAATTTACACATCTATAAATGATATTCCAGTACTGTAGGTGGAATATCTTTTTCCATGTCATCTGAGGCATAAACCAGAAAATGTGCTTCCCTAGACTTCAAAGTTAAAACTGTAAGAGCGATTAAAGAAAAATTTAAAACAAACATTCACTTGCCAGATCTCACCTGGCATTAATACACACGCTGCACCACTTAAGGTATCAAGTTCTGGTAGCCGTGTGCACAGATTTTTCCATCTGAATCCTGGTTGCCCCGAAACTTGGAGAGAGAGAACTTTCCGAGTCCTCTGAGGCAGGAGCTGGGGGGGGAGTTGTCACTGTCAGGTGGCACCACTGCCTGGCACAAAGCTTCATCTGGCTTGTCCTCACTCAAAAGAGAAATCTATGCCATGAAAGAGAACCATGGAGACCCTGCAACTTGCTGTCCTCACAGGTAATTCTGTAACATTAATATGCAAGTAGGAGCATTTT
This sequence comes from Vanellus vanellus, assembly GCF_965231255.1. Taxonomy (NCBI): domain Eukaryota; kingdom Metazoa; phylum Chordata; class Aves; order Charadriiformes; family Charadriidae; genus Vanellus; species Vanellus vanellus. The sequence goes on from NC_138905.1 coordinate 116,142,916, forward strand.
GTGAGTACTTCTTTCTTGTGTGTTGTCTAAGAAGGCGTGTAGGTACGCACAGGTGCATCTAGAGTAGGATCATGGATGTGCTGTTGGAGTGACTCTCCCTATCATCTCCTCTTACTGTAGCTTGCACCAGGTAGAGGTTGTGGAACACACAAACAGGATTCCTTTAGGATGAAACTGAACCAGAAGATATGTTTCCATGGGCATGCAAGCCACAGGACTAGACTAGAGGTAGACCAAATAAATCCATCTAAAGGCACACCGAGTGGATAGCGTGTTCTTAGCACCAACTGTTCCGCTGTCCAGATCTCCTCTTATCCAGCTGCATGACTTCCTAGAGTGGACAGTCCTGCTACTGCTGTTGAGGAACATCAGAAGGACACAAACAGGCTGCAGTGTCAGCTGAAGGCTACACAATATACCTTTTAAGATGCAAATGTCATACAGACATTTCTTTTGTATGAAGAAATGATAAGAGAACGCATATGTAAGACAGGGAGATAGTTTTCTGAATATATTTTACTGTCTTTAATGGTGGAAAGCATACATTTTAATGATTAGCGCATGTCTTGTAAGGCAGGCACTTCTGTCAAAAGGGCCAGGAGGTCCATGTAACATTTGAATGCTATGTTAGTCTTATTTGAAGGGCTTAAATGGGTCTCAAATGGTGCATAAGTCTTATGCTGGCCTTGGGCATAAGGGCACAATTCACCCTGAAAGAAGAGACCAAACATAAGTCTCATCACAGCTGCAATATTCATTTCTGGAATGCACCCAGCAGGTCTTATCCAAGCCACTACAGACAGGCAGTTTGAGTTTTTCCAGTTCCTAATGATTACACAGTATCCTGGAGTCAGTTGGACAACTTCCACCGAGAGTGAAACTCTTTGTATTTAATATCCCCCTAAAATAAAAGTGGTATAAGAGAAGGGCCTCAGTCTTTTTCTTCTTTTATTGCTGTTGTTGAAAAGGTTTAGCCCACAGGGATTGGAGCACTGGGCAAAACTACAAAATATGCAGTACATCCTGTTACACCAAAGTGGGCAGATCCTCTCCCGTAACAACTAGACTGGTACAATGGAAGACTTTGTCTAGTTTTCCTGACCATACGGTACTGTAGCGTGCATGGTATTTCATTATGGTTTCCATTTCAGGAAGTTAAATGGTGGAAATCTCTAAGTATCGTGACTCCATTTTCACCATTGTTCCGGGAGGGGGTGTGTTTAAAAGGAACGGGTAAATCTCCCTGGAGCTCTATTACATGATACTGCAATGTACCACAGGAAATTATTTCCCTCTTTACTGGACATACAGAATATCATCAAATATGAGTCTTGAAAATCTTCAGCAGCCATGTTGCAAAGAAATTTGTAAGCAAAAAACAAATGAAGTGCCTAGCAGATGTAACATATGGACAGAGCAGAGAATAGATCGATCTTAAGTTGATCTGAACAACTGGTCATTTCAAAATCCATCTATGATGATCTCGGGCACGAAAAAAGCCAGAGCAGGTCCACTAGACACCAGCATTACCTCCATTTTACATCATGCTACAAAATGTCATTCCTATCTCTTGTGACCTGGAATAGATTTACAAAGTAGTATACAAAACGTATGCACACATAGAGGCAGCTACCTTTCCAGGTGCTAGGAGAACAGGGCAAGAAACCTCTAAATCAATCCAAACTTTTGCTCTCCTATGTAGTCTGAGTTACAGAGATTTCATCATAACCACAAGGCTGTTTCCCAAATTACCTACCATCTCTCAGAACCCTCCTGCTTCTCTGCTCTCTTGTCTGTAATATTTTCAGATTTTTTTTCTCCCAAGAGGACATTTTGAAATGTTCATGTCATGGTCCAGATCATAACCACACCAGGCAACCTTCTTTCCTCCCTGATGTTTACTGGGTTTTATATTCTCCAATATGAACTGAAAAATGTGTGTACTCAAGCCCTTGCCAACGAACAGCATGACTTTCCATGGTTCATAAAAACTCACCCATCCCCTGTGTAGGAAAACCATTCTCCTTTGCACAGAGCAGGAGTTCACTACATCAAAACACGGAAACCATATGGTGACATGTTTTAAAAGAAAACATAACAAAACAATGTCACACCCATGACCCTTCCCAACAAAACCCCACCCTTTTAATCCTGGAAAACCGACCAGTGCAATCACCTGGTCTACCACAAGGTTCCAGCTGCCCTTGTGTAAGGAAGGATGTGTTTGGCAGATGTAAAACAGTCACTTTTCAGCCTTGCCACCTTCTTCTTTGGTCACTGACTTATGCCCAAGGCAGGGGGAAGGCAAAGGACATTAAGGGATAGTTTGTACTTGAGCCTCTTCCCCTGCTGTGGCTGGGAAGCTGTCAAACCTGAGCCTCCAGGAGAATGTGCAGGAGCGTGCACATAAAGTTTGGAGTCAACGTACATTAGGGCTTGAGAAGGGCCATGTGTTCGCACCCAAAATACTCATTTGACCCACTTGACTCATTAAAACCAAGATTTTGATATTTCCAGGGAAGAAATTACAGCCTTTGCTAAGGTGTTCCAATGCTGGAGAAAAGTTGGAGAAAGCTGGAGTGGGACTTTTTACAAGGGCATGTAGTGATGGCATGAGGGGTAATGGCTTCAAACTGGAAGACGGTAGATTTAGATTAGATATTAGGAAGAAATTTTTCACTATGAGGGTGGTGAGCCACTAGAACAAGTTGCCCAGGGAAGTTGTGCAGGTCCCATCCCCGGATGTGTTCAAGGCCAGGTTGGATGGGGCTTTGGGCAACCTGGTCTAGTGGAAGGTGTCCCTGCCCATGGCAGCGGGTTTGGAACTAGGTGGTCTTTAAGGTCCCTTCCAACCTAAACCATTCTATGATTCTATGATTCTAAGTTTATTAACCTTAACAGTTAAAAAGTTGCATCCGACTTCTAATCTGAATTCATTTAGCCACAGTGCCCAGTCATCACACCTTGTTAAACTTTTGCCCACTAGTCTGAGGAATCTGCTACTTCTTTTTCCTAGTTAGTAAAATTATAGATAATAACCATGTCACTCTAATATTTTCTTTGGGAAGCTAAATCATAATAAAGCCTATGCAAAGACCTATTTTTCGGTATTTCAGTCATTCTCAGGGTCCTTGTCTTACCCTCCTTCAATTTATCAATTGCAGCTGGACAAAGCAGTGCTGCTCATGACAGTGTAAAATACACGTACAACTTGACTTGCCATAACTCAGGAGCTCACATTAGCTGTTTAACAGCAGCAAGCTTCTCCCTTTGCTTTTGCAGAGTCCCTGCTTTTCTGGAGAGAATGTTCTTCTTCTAAGGTCATAGCTTACAGTCTTTCTTTCCAGATGTACTTCTCAGTATTCTAGTCTTCAGGATACTAAGTTCTTCATGTCAGTGCCCACTCCATTTTAAAGCTTAGACTGCCTCCCATTTTTATTTTTTTTTAATGATTTTATGTCTATTTCCAGGTCACCGATGAAAATACTAAATTGTGTTGTGCCAAGAATTGTGTTCTTTGGTATGCAGCAGAAAAGTCTTGCTTGATAATAAGCGGTTCTTTACAATCACATGTTGAGGTCTATCAGTCTCCAGTACAGTCAACGTTTGCTGCATATTTTCTACGCCTAGGCAAATCCACATCAACCACACTGAGCAACTACACTATAATAAGGCTGAATAATAGTTCTCTGTTGTATAGTCACTTCCTTCTTCTTATCCTCTGTCTGCTGGAGCATTTGTCATTCAGGCCCAGGGCTGCTGTCTAGAACATCGCTGTTGGGGTCCCACAGAGCGAAGTCAGGCTTCCTGAGTAGCGCTGACAAAGACGTGACCTCACTCCAGCTCTGGTTTTTCTGTTTGTACACATTTCTACTTAGAGGGCTCAGATAGCACCTCCCTCCCGTACTTCACCAAGACATAAAAACCGCCATCCTTTCCTCTTTGCATCTTCTGAAGAAATCTCATTGCAGGGTCGGGGTTTTTTTTTGTGTCTTACGTAGAACATGTCTACACTTTCGTGTAATCTTTAACTCATCACTCCACTCGTTGGTCCAGTTCAGACCAATTTCTAATGAAGAGGAATACAGCAGTCTCATTTACTGTTGGGTTTTAAGTATTAAGGAGAAAACATTTAGTGAGTGAGAAAAAGCTGCATATCCTTGACAAAAAGCCTTAACGCATATCATTGTGCAGAAGCTGTACTTTTCCTTGGAAGAAAAGGCTGAATGAGGCCTTATATTCTGTTGTGGTTTTTTTGGTGTTTTTTTTTTTTTTTTTTTAGTCTGTATGTTCATTTACAGTGATATGGAGTAGTCCCCATTATAACTAGCCAAGGAATTATGATGCAGCAGAGTCTTGCTCCCAGTTTGCCCATGTGGAAATGAATGACTGCACAAAATGCAAGGCAGCGGCATATCAGACTGTCTGTTCTCTGCAGGATAACCCCTCGCGGACCTTTCTCCTCTCTCATTTGGCTAAACCTGTTTTAACAAGCACCTGGAACTGTTCAGCTCAGATGTTCTTGCTGTTCCTGCTCTGTAAACCCAGAGTGACTCCTTTGCATATTTCTCTTGAAGCAGGGACTCGCATGGGGCAGAGGAAAAATTCCAAAACAAAGCAAGCAGACGCTGTGGGTCTGTGAAAGCCACATGAAGTTGGAGCTCTGATGGCTTTCATTATGTTGTGGTGTGAGTACCCTGCGTTCACATGGCCTGATGAATTTTCGCAAGTTCTGCCATTATTTTGAGTTCCCGACTCTTTCTGCGCATTTGAAGGCACTCTGTGTGCATGTATATTTGCCTGCACAAGGTGGGGATTTTATTTTATTTTTTAATGTTGGAAAGCAAAACACTCTCATTCTTCAGCCTCTGTACTTACACTTTGCTGGGCTACCAGGGAAACACGAGGAGGGTTATTGGCCAATAGCTCTTATAGTAAAAGTTAGTAATGTTTCCCAGTAGTAAATGTTGTGGGAAAGACATGAATTCCTTTCAAGTTCTGAATCAGATTCTTTTTTTTTCTTCAACCCATTCCTCAGATCTGGGGAATTCCAAAAACAAGGGTTTTCATACTGAAACCAAACCCATCTATATTGTTAATGGAACTGTCAAACTGCTGTTTTTACAATGTGTGATTCAGAGAACTCAGCCACCCACATGCTAACTGTAACCACAAGAGGCAACACTTCAGAGCATCCTATCTGAGAATCCATCTATACGGACATTTCAGACAGACCTGAGGCTCCTTTGCTTATGCTTCGAACTACCTGGATGTGAGCCAGCTCTAATTTAGAAGTCCTGCAGACATGTTAGCTCAGTTCTGTGTTTGAGCTAATATCAAAGCCCTCGCAATCATCTGGGCTGAGATGATGCCTCGTAGGTAAACCTCAGTCCTCAGGTGATTCAGAGTTGTGTTGCCTCCGTGGATGTCAGAGGAATTTTGCCTCAGCAGAAAAACATGTAAGGGAGTACGTGGTTTTCTGCTTTCTGTTCTGCATGGGGCATAACCGTTGCTCTGGCCCAACAGACTTTTCTACAGAACCGATGCTTAGTCTGCAGCCAGTTTCAGGGAGCCTCCTGGCACCCAGCAGCCTCCCAGTTGAAGACGAAGCAGCTCACCAACAACCCCCACCCCCAGCCTGGCGCTTTCTCTCCCTTCCTTTGTACCCACTCAGGCCTGGCCAAAATCCAGACCGCAGCCGAAGCCTGTAGGACTCCTTCCCTACCGTACATACTTTACAGATAAAAAAAAAGTAAGACTTACATCAGAAGAAAAACAACCAGAAACCCCCCGCCTGCAGTCACGTGTCACACCCAGAAGCAATATCAAGGGCTCTTGGCTCTCAGTCTCAGCAGACAACAAGTTTGCACCTGAATCATTTGGAAGCAAAATCTTTTCAGGAAAAAGGCATCCGGTCCAAAATATAGTATCAATTCCTCTGTTTAGTTTAGCTGAATCCCATGGTTTTGCATTTTCATCCCTCAATCCTCCCTACCAGAGAAACAAATCTCCGGTAATTTGAACACGTGTATGCTCTTCCCTAACTCCCAACACTGATAACTTGTTCCATATTCTCAGTACCATTTGCATTAAATAGTTCTGCCATGTTTCCTCCTTGCTCCAAATGCAAAGAAACAGATGGGTAAACAAAATAAAGAATGGCTATGTCTCACTGCACTTGATTTTTTGTTTGAAATCTCTGCAAACTTTGGGACTAATTAGGTCATTTTAAAATAAGGGGAATTCCTGTGAAACCTTTTTTTTTTTACTTCTTCAAATAAAACGAAACATGGAAGCATGTTGGATTACAGCATGTAAACTGATGTGGAGATAAGATAGGCTTTGTTTTGTTTGAGACTCAGAAAGATACTTTAGGTAAAGTTCCTTGTTGTTAGCAGCCTACTTACCATACTGAAATGAATTTTAAAGTTATCATTTACCAGCTTTTTTCACAACTCTTTTACAGGAGTAGGAGGAAAATGGTAATGAGAAGTCTTTCTATGGGAGGTTTGCTGAATGATTATGAAAATTTTGTTACACTTAAAAAACAGTGCAGAGTAACTGTTCTGCTGTTTTTGTTTTCTTTTTTTCTTAAAAGTCAGACCCATGGAGGACTGTCTCTCGCATTATGTTGATACTGTCTGTACCTTTGAAAAACCCACCCAAAAAAGAAAACAGAAATAAGGAAGCCTCCCTTCTGTAAAAGGGTGTACTCCACAGGGTTGTTAGGTAGTCTTTTAATCTGGGGCGGAGACAACTGGTATTTTACTGACTCAGGCGACAGTGCTTAATGATTGTTAACAGTATCTAGTGACTGTGAATGTTCAACCTGTGTTTGCTTTGCTTTCTGTTTTGCCTCTGAGTGTCTCCACTAAAAAAGGCAAGAACACCCATCCGAAAGGCTGGGAGATCTTGGTGACCTTTTAGTGTGTTCCTTACACTCTGCCCTTTCCAGCTCTCCTACCTCCAGCAGACATCTGTTTTCTTAAAATGTCACTAACCATTGCTGCCTCTGGATTCCCGTTTCTCTCCATCGCGGGCACATTGTGTCCTCTGCTTGGGCAGCACAGGTACCGTGGCCTCCTGCTGCCCTGGCTGTGTGGGTTGACGGGTTCTTTCCACCTCTTTCTGATGGCCAAGAGGCTGTTTGCCTCCAGCAGCATCCCTCAGGGAAAAACGTGTTTGACTTGTTGCTCTACCTGGAAGCTCATTACTGCCACAGAGCTGTGGAGGGAGCAGAGATGAGATGGGACCTGCTTGTTGTTGGAAAGCAGGAGACCAACTGCTGAAAAATAACTTCACGAAATAGAGAAGTTGCCTTCAGCTTAATGGCTACAGGTTTTTTGTTTTCTTTTTTGAAGGGCTGGGACCTTTTCTTGTTTGTTTTAGCATGACAACAATAAAAGTTCCTCAATTAAAAATAAATACAGATTTGGTACGTGGAAAGATTAATTTCTGCTTCCCTAGATTAAAGAGACTGCAACTCTTGATGAAAGGTTTTCTAGAAACCAGACAACTCTCCGAGCTGAAGGCCCACAGCAAAGTGGTCTTGAAATATCCAGTGCCTCTTGTATATAGATAAAAATCTGTAGACGTTCTGTTTTTAGCACTGTGCTTGGTAAATACGCATTTTCAAAAGCTAGTTTTTTATATCCTGACACTGCTATGCTTCTTTATTGCAAACTTCTCCAATCCTCCTCTGGCCACCAAGTAGTCACAGCAGGAAGCTACACAGATTCAGTAGATGATAAACAAAAAATCAGGCTAATAACAATAGAAATTCTTCATAAAGGGACTCACACCAGGCAAGGAGCCTGGATGGCATCTATTTCTCCCAGGTTCTCTTTTGTCAGAGGATTTGAGACTCACAGTCATTTGCTGTAGGGCACTGCAGCACAGGGAAGTCCATCTTACTCTTCTTTCCAAGCCAAGCAGCTGAGAAAAGCTGATATTGTAACATCAGATGGTGTGGCCGGAGTCATGTGGAGAACCTGGGCTGGAGGAACAAACCCCTATAGCCCAGGCGAGCCCAGTAACGAAGCTGCTTTCATTTCAACAGGGACAGGAAGTCACCTCCCTGAGTAGCCAAGGACGGATATATCAGAACACTGTGACCCCCATTATAACAAATTGTTTCCTCTGAAACCTACCGACAGCCTGTAAAACAGGAGAAGACCAGGCTGCAGGTCCGGACATGGCAGATGCGAGAGCCGGGAAGGCTATCCCTGAGGCTGGGGCTGGTGAGGAGCTGCCTTGGGCCCTCAACCTCCTCCAGTCACCCTGCTGGCTGCACAGACCCCACTGCACCCCAGGCACAGATGGAGGACAGCTGCCCATCAGCAGGGAAGAGGGCAGCCTTGACGCCTCTAAGGATCTTCTTAACCACTTAACCCCCTCATTAACCACTGATTGAATCCCCCCATTACTTCATTACTGCTCAGGGCCTTGTCTTTCCCTCTTTTTATCGTGTTTGGTGTCAGGTTTTCAGCCCTTTGGCTTGCAGATTCACCGGTGATCAAAGCACACATAAAGGAGTGAGCAGGCAGGCTGGTGTCATGTCAGCTGGGCATCCTGGCTGAACCATGGGATGCTGAAGGACATGGAAACTGAGAGAAATTAAGACTCTTTCAGAATGCAGATTTTCTTTTCTTTTGTTTCTGTTCTTGGGCTTATTCAGGATGTGTTGCATATGGCAGACCCTTCTCCAAACTCCGTAAGCATCCAAACTTGCAATGAGCTTGATTTGGAGTACCTACAAATTATGTGTATGGGAATTTTGGGGAAATGGCAGCAAAACTTTCTCTGCAGTTTCTCACACTCACATTCCAGATAAGTGCCTGAGGCCTTTCTGCAAATCCTAAATGACACTGAAAGTCACTGAGAAATGGCTATGGAGTTTTATAAAAGCCCAAGTAATTTAGGAATACGTTTAGTAATCCTTTAGAATGTCATGCTTTGGAAGGTCCCAGCAGTGTAGATTTATCATTCCAAATCAGAGACAATTGTGGAAAACCTGTGAAAAGTTGAGTCTTTTTAGTTGTCCTGGAAGTCTCCAGCTAGCATATTTTCTCTTCTTCTCCTGCATCCCTGCATAATTTTTTTTTTCTCAAATCTTGGAGCAAAAAGAACTCTTTGGTACTCAACCAATTCAAGAAGAGTTTTCTTACATATGAAACTACATGTCTGAAAACATGTGCCTCTTGAATCTATTAATATTACTGTGACAATACTGAAAAGGTTCTATTTCATGCATTTGATATTAGGACTATGCTGACAGATCTACAGCTTTGCCTAATAACAGTACTTGAAAAGGTAAGATTTCACTAAGCATTAATTTTACATGACACAATTTTATTTTTATCATTCTGTTTGCCTAAACAAAAGCAAACTTGCCTTGCATAACTTTTCCTTTACTGATGTTAGTTGAACAAATATTTACTGACTCACCTAAGCCAGGGTTTCAACTAAAACAGTTTTTATCCAGCTAAATAAGGTAATTTAAATGGTCATATACCATTAAAAATAAGAATTTTCACATACTTCAAAGCATGTTTTACTTTTGGTGAACGGGAGGGTAATATGCTACATTCCATCTTGAACTATGCTTTATTTTATAATTCAGTAAATAAACGGCATCGGTCAGCCTGTTCAGAACCTCATTCTGCTGTTTTTGCTCAGAGTAAAAGGATGAGTAAAATGTCTCTAAAGGGTGTTTTATCTAGGCTGACATTACAAAGTGAGCGATGTGGGGTTTTTTTCATTTGTTTGTTTTGCCAGAGGCGTGGACTTGTAGCCAGGTTCCCAAATAATGCAAAAAATACAGTCTCATCAGTGAAAAGATGCACAGCGTACAGCAGTCTCTGTTTTAACAACAAGCATCCAGGGAAACTGGAGGAGATCCATCACACAGGAGGAAGGGGCAAGGGAGGCACCCATTGTGCAGGCTGGCTGAGAGGCCGTGAGCATAATATAAGCTCCATTTGTAAAGATGTTCCCTCATTTTAGCTTTGGTTTAAAAAACTAAAATAAAAAGGTATAATGCCATTAGTCACAGCTTTGTTAGAAGGAAGCCAGCACTAAATCTTTGTTCCTCCTAGGCTCTGCTTTATATTTTGGTGATGTGAAAAATGGGATCTGAATGCAAACGGGCCCATTGCTTATTCTGACCTTATTTTTTATTTTTCTCTAATTTTTTCAGTTTAAATGTAGCCCTGATTGTCTGTTTCTAAAGCAATGATTAATGAGAGCAGCCCATGTCCTTAGCAAAACTGGGAATGCCTCCTTGACATTTTCCAAATCTGCACCAGATACAATATTCCCTGAACTGCAGAGGAGTCATCCAGCTGACCTCAGTGGTTTTGAGCTCAGACCCAAGGTGTGTGGTGGAATGTGTGGAAGAGAGGATCTGGATCAAATTCCTCTATAGTGTCTATTTTATAGAGGAAGGAACTGGTTAGTGGGCCTTCCCACCTCAGGTCTCAGTTCTCAACCATTTCATCATCCAAGAAAGGGAGGAGAGTTATGAAGAGTCTCTAACTGCTGTTTTCAAAAGAAATGCCTTTCTAATGCCTCTGCACTAGAACCATCTGTTCTTATTTATGAAGTTTTCCATATACAAGAGGATATCACACATTTTTATTCTGGAGAGCTTATTCCTGATTTAAAAAAAAACAAAACAAAAAACCCCCAAAACAACAGATGAAAGGAAAAAAATAATCTCACGCCATGGAAATCTCTCCAAAGAAAGTGAGACGGGGTGCCTGGCTCCTTGGTGAGGTCATGTCACCCAGGCTGGCCCCGGTTCAGCAAAGCACTCAAATGCATCCATAAACCCCGTTTGCTCCAGTGGGCCATTAAGCCTGGATTTACCTTGGACTTTCTGTAACAGCTGCCGAACAAAACTTGTAGTACTGCTTCCCCCACAATGATGCAGGGAGAAACCTGATTAAAGCTGATGTAAGAGACTAATAGCGAAAGCCAAGTGCTCTGTACAACAACAAGTTTTATTGATCTCATAAAACTCAGGAACTCTTCTGTTAGCCAGCCACCTATTTTTGACTGCTATATACAAACAGCTAATCTACTATTCACGTATCTAAAGACATAGAGCACTCTTGCAATACGTCCCAGCATTTAAAGTACGCCGTAAAAGAAACATCAGGACTCTCCTCGCTTGTGCAGCGACAGAAAGCTTGCCTTTCATTTGGCTATGTCTAAGAGCATTTAGGCTGCCAAAGGTTACCTCCGGCTGCTGATTGCCTGGTGCTTTTGCACCATGCAGCAGGGGTGGTAAGGTTGAAGAGCTTCTGCAAGTGGTAACAGCGCTCACTGCAACCCTGAATTGCCAGAATAAACTCTCCTCTCTCCGTCGCCACTGACCGCTCTTACATAGCTCCCTAATAGCTGAGCAGGGAATGCACCGCTGCAAGTTTTAAAGTTGTGCTGCTTTTTGGAGAGTAGTCAGGCATGGGAGACTTCCAAGTTGGCAGTATGGAGAAAAACAAGGCTGTAGTAGAAAGTGACCTAGGATGGTGGAGAGAAAAAAGATGAAGTAGGGAAGTCCCATTTTGATATATCATCCATTTAATCTGTTATCATTATCTATACAGTTATATTTATTTATTTACAGGGTGACTCAAACTTGATTCATTGCCCTTGTCCTGGTTTTGCAGGGGCATAGCTACTTCCTTGCACTGACAGGTTTCAACTTCAGCTGAAATCAGATACTAGAGGAAATGAACTGGATCTATGCATGTGTAGAAGGGTTGTTCAGGCAGGATCTATGTTTATTAAAGCACTGTCTGGCAATTCTCATAGGGTGTCTCTATAACTTGTAAACCTTTAATACAAAAGGAGAGTCAAAATACAATCAAGAATACAATGGGGTTTACAGGTTCATGAAGTTATCCATCTCCAATCCTATAATCCATCCTTATGTGATGACTTGCCTGATCCTGGTCTGATTCTACAACCCTATTCATATGAAAATACCCATGTTCATGTGAATAACTTTAAAATCAATGCTATTTTATTACATGGTTTATACATTTCAGAATCAGGCCTTCTGAGAAAAAGACAGTATTGTTTGCAGACAAAATAGTCAAGACAGTAAAGTATTACTTACTCTCAAATGACCAAATAGGGGACTACATATGAATTTCTTTCATATAGGGAAACCAGTGCAAGTATAATTCTAAGGTGAGGGGAGAATACTTAAAAAAATTGTTCACTTGAATTTAGAGGCATAAAAATAAGCCTTGGAGAGATGTGAAGTGGTCTAGTCCTCTGTTAAGGATGGGCTTGTAAGTGAATGGATGAAAGGAAAACTTTGTCTGGTATTAATTTACTGGTTGGTGATTAGTTCTCCCATTTTTAGAAGAAAAAGACAGATCTGTTACTGTATATGGCCCATAAAGGATGTGATCAGTGTGTGATTTCTTTAAATACTTTTTTTTTTTCTCAATGTATATGATGCTTTTCCATTCCTGAACCAAAGATAATTTTTGTTGCCTGGGTATCCTAGTATGAAAATGTTACGGTGGGCAGGTAGTTATATTTTCATTTGTGTTTAATCGCTACTACTTATGCTATTAAAAAAGGTGTTCTTTGAACATGTTAGACTCCCTCGCTCAACAATGTTATCAGTTATTTAGAGCAGATAATTTGTGAGCAAACACAGAGTACATTTGGGATGAAAAACCTATAAATCTGCAGTATCTAATAACATGGCTTTGTTGAAGAAAAAGTAATTTGGAATTACAAACCTTAAATACAAATTTGTCTCCGATATCAATAAAACCTTTTCCCTAGGAAGAGCTTATTCTATGGCAATCAGCTTCTCTTCTGAGCCTGGAAAGAAAAACAGTTTCTCACTCCCACTAAGCTGAATCCCAAAACACAGAATTTTCACCTTCCCACCATTGCTGATCCAGTCTCTGGAACAGATTAAACTATAGAAGCTTTAACTAGGGAGGGCTCACAACGCTCGAGCCTGTTTAGTGAATTGCTTGAAACAACAGATTCTTGGCACCAAAAATTATTTGAGATGCTCTTTCCATTGCTAAAAGGATTAATAATAACCAAAGATTGCTGGTGAATTTCTCCAGAGTCCTTAAAGGGTGGAAACAGTGTGTAGATGAGGTAGAACCCTTCCCTACTCTCAGTATTTAAAACCCTGCTGGGTACTCATAGTCTTTGAAATGTCTGCTTTTAATTATGCACGCTGCCTTTCTGCCAGATAGCAGGTGGAATAGCTTTCAATGCAAGTGGGAGCTAATATAAACTCCTCTCGGCAAAGCCTCTTTAAGAGGATTCTCTTTCAAGGTTGCCTGTATCGAGCCGAGACTCTGGCTGTGCGCAAGAGGGTATTCTCCTTTCAGTTAATTGCACGAGAAGCAAGGTCTTCTTCCATGTGCTGATAAAATGCAGTAAAACCTGAACTTCCCCTGCTCCTCTGTTACCTGGCCGCTAGCTAGCTGTGTGGCTGCACCGTACTTTGCTGAAATAACACTATCTCTTTGTATCCAGCCTGGCATAACTAACGGAGACCTGACGGTTGTTCTCATTCATTCTCACCTTCAATTGAATCTGTCAGGGAAAATTTCTCCCCTTTTACGGCAATTTTTTCCAGGTTTTCCCTGCATTGTCTATGGACGGAACGAACACAGCTGCATACACAGGCGTGACAAAGTCAGGCATTCAAACTCCCTATTTCGTTACAAGTTTGCATGTGCCAAAGGGCTTTTGTGCACAGGCTACTTGTTGACAGACATAAGGAAGTAGAGGTTTGAAAATTCCTGGAGATATTATTACACTATACCAAGAATATCTGTCGAGAATCGGGAGAAATCCTTCAGACCCAGGATCTGATCCTCCAAAATGACTACCAGCACTTTGGTAAAGTTTAGTTAAAGAAGACACAGCTGATTACAGACTAAAAGAACATTACGTTTTTAAAGCCCTGATTCAAGAAAAGGCAGGCCCTAAGTATGTGTCTAATTGTTTTGCTGAATAACTGTAAATGGAAATAAAAACCCAACCAAATGCAAACACCCTAATAACCTCAACCTCCCATAAGCCTTTTGTCTGCTTGGTTTCGTCTACAACTAGTTCCTCTGGTGTGGATGGGAGAGGAGAGCTTGTGAGTAGACAGAGTGTGCTTAGCACAGCTGCAGCGTTGAAAAATGTTAATATTTGTATTGAAAATGAAAAATATAGGATACTGCCACTCAGTAACTAGATTTTACTGTGAAAACTATAATCACCAATCCTACTTGTGTCATGTTGACTCTGTTGTTGTGTCCAGCACAGCATTTTTTCCAGTTCAAGGCCTTGGTTTTGCAAGCACAGCAGGAACAACTCTCAAGGGTAGGTCTATAAAAGCAGCAGATAATCCACACCACAGACTTGTTTTTTACTCAAGACGAAGCTTTCCCCAGAAAAGATGCATCTTCTGGTGTTATGAGGTGGTAATGAAGAAGAATGCAGTCAGGAACTTACTATCTCTGGAAGGGGTCTTCAATATAAGCAGAAGAACAGCAAATGTAAGTGGAGGGGGGACTAGAAAAATTAAGAGGGAAGGAGACTGCATTTTGTTCAACAAAGCTGCTTTGAAAAAAAAAAAAGTAATAACAACAATTCTTAGCTTCACTGTCCAAGAAGGTTATTACATTTCTCTTCCAAACTCTTAAAAAATCCATTTCTTATACAGATATTAGCATTTGTCAGATCAAGTGACGAGCTCCCCAGCTAGTGTACAGAGACGTCACTGTCAATTTTCACTAGTTGGAGATGTAGGCAAAAAAAATCAAAGTAGGGCTTAAGTGGGGTTTAAGATGGGTATAAGCTCTTTGCAAAGCCTGAGGAACAGCTGGCATGCAATATAAGCATTGTTCAACCAGCATATACCAATCCTGTGTCTGCTCCCCTTACACGAACGCCCTCCCGAAGAGCCTGTTAATCCCCACTGTGACGCTGAGCACCATAAACAGCATGAGCACCATAAACAGGGTAACTGAATCATGCACAGGACTGAAAATACTTACATGTGGTAGTGAAACTTAGCAAACTAAAAAAAAAAACCCACCCCAGAACATGTGAAGTAGAATAGTAAGGGTGATCCCACTGCACTTAAAGGCCCTCTCTATCGTCAGCATTGTGATGAAATTTCGTATGACTGTAAGACTCCTCCAAAGGAAGACTTGACTCTTTAATGCATTTTGTGCACAAGACACTCCATATAGAAACTACGTGCCCAGATTGTTCCAAAGGATGTTCCAATGCAGAGATTTTTTGCATGTGTCCATCTCATACTTTTAATAATAAGATGAAATAGATTCTTTGACATGCAAAACCTGATTGAAAGTAACTCACAAATTTAAAAGAATTATTTACACTTGAAACAGCTTTCAACTGACCCCAGGAATTGCTCCCATCTCTCACCCTCTTCTACTGAAATTGTGGTGTATTAAGAGTTATCCCATGGTCTAAGAAAAAACCAGGCCCCATATGGTGATAAAATATCTGCTGCTTTCCTTAAATACAGTTCTAGTTCTACCTAAGTGAAGCAGAGATAAAGTTTTAATGTAACAAGCTTAAAATATTTTTTTTTTTCTGTCTGTTTTAAGTCAAAACTGTAATGGTATTTGAGCTTTTTTCAAAGACATGAACTTGCCTTGATGATAAAGCTGGACACTGTGGCAAAAGGCATAATGGAAGGAATGTGCTTCACTTCTCACCTGTCTTTCCCAAAATGTGCTGGCAGCCAAGTATGATATTTGAGACAGTTTCAAAAGAATGCTTCTCAAGTAAAAGGAAGCTTTATTCAGATGCTCTTTTTAATTCCAAAGTCCCAAAGAGGCCACGCACTTAACATCCTAACATCCTCAAAAGCTGGGCTGGATTGAAATGGAAATATCGGAGCCAGCACATGTGTTGCTACTTCTTTTGGCTCTATAATTAAAACAAACAAAAAAAAAAAAGTAAAGATCATTATTAAGTCCAGTGAAGAGTTCAGTTTTGCATGGTCCTCAGTGACCTGAAACTCTGGGAAAGCAATAAAGTCGAGAGTGCTCAGCCTCTTCTGGGAGTCTTCATATGGTATCTGACAAGCACACAGCTTCCTGACATCTGCTGAAGCAACAGTACCTGTGAAGCTGTGACACTGCTTGAAGTACTGGGAGAGTGCTGGAATCCAGTTCTTTAAAGACAAACATCAAGAATATCCCAATATATCAAGTAAATCCTGACATCTGTAGACAGGAGAGCCGCTTAGCATCACAGTACTGGGTAAGAATGAACACAGAAATACGTCTTTAAATGGAAACAGACATAAGTATATATCTTGCTCAAATTTACCCTCCAAATTTCCAGTTGTTGCAGTGGTTGCAAACAAATCTGTTGCCCTTGCAAGAGGCTGTTCAGGCCAAAGAATAAGTTCTGATATTTAATCTGACTCAGAAATTACATCCTTAAGCTTTTTGGTGAAGAAAAAATGTAGGAAAATCAACTAATGTCGTCACAAAACTGTATAAGATAACATTTACACATCTCACTGAGAAATTTCTCAAGATTTACCAGTTCATCTTTTTGGTTTTGGTTTCCCACACCTCCAACCCATCAGAAAGTCGAGAGTTTTCACAGAATACACCCAGACCCTGTGAACACATGCTTTCCTTTTAAAAGGATAATAAAAATTTATTTGAAAAAAACAAGGACTTTCAGCTGAGAACTGTTTTTTTTTTTCATGCTTTTGACAGATTTCAACTGTTGATGTTTTCTTTATGGCTGCCAGCATTTTGGTTTTGTTTCTTTTTCAAAGCTTAATTTTGGTTTTATAATGAAAAGTTAACATTTTCCAGTGAAATTTTTTTTTTTTTGTGAACATCAGTAGTTTTCAGCAGAGAGTGGAAGTTTTCTCTCCTGCCCTGCTCATATCTGTTCCATATTTACTGTTCTCTTTCCCAGTGGAAAGAGGAAGGGAAAAGTAAGGATAAATACATGAGAACCAGAATCAGTCCAGCAAGAATGGCTTTGCCACATCCCAGCTTCTCACCCAGCCCCTCTAATGAAGTGTCTGTCTCCTTATGGCTTTCCTCTCTGTCGGTTTACTGTCACACCTTTATTTCCACAACAGGCTCCATGGCTTGTTTGCACACGTAACTCGTGGAAGACCAGAGCTCAATGAGGTCCTGCCCATGTCAGAAGGGTGCAAGACCCAAGCGTTATCCTGACTACCTTATGCTATTGGACTATTCTGAATTGTCATCAATTTGCATGGCTCTTTCCCCAGATCATTTGTAATCCAAACTGGATCACACTTAGACTTTAAGATACTTAGCAAAGAAAAGGAACAAAGTGTTTTCTGCAGCTCTGTTTTGGTTCAGAGCAGCAGTGCGGCTTCAAAACAACCCCTCCCCTGCTTGTCCCCACTTGTTGCACTTTGTTTCTGTTCTCAGGGAGGCACCTAAGGCAGCTGGTCTGTTCCAGTTGCACACCAAACACATTCCAGCTCCTCATGGAGCGACAATGTGCCCTTTTGGCAGATTCAGATGTGATGGAGGTCAGGCAACCCAGGCTAAATTTAGTCCAAGGTAAAACTACTGTGTTGCATGCAATGTACATGTAGGGAACCGAACAGCATCTTCCCTTACAGTCTCAAACTAATGTAAAGTAGCCAGAAAGCACTGAACGTGTATTTGCAGAATTGGCCAAATAATTTCTTCTCTGCTGGGGAGTTTAAGCTTTCGATTTAAAACATGCTAAAACCTTTAATAACAATGACATGATTGCTGTTATTAAACCTCCATTATTTTTATTTTAAGTTTGCTACTGAACAGTTATTACCCTGTAAAGCACTTTCATAGTCATAACTAAAGTACTTGTCAACAGGTGCATTTTATTATGTATTAACCTTGTCTCCTTTCACTGCGTTCAATTCATTAGCACATTTTCTCAACGCAGTTGTGTGGCACCAGGCATGTAATGACTGAGAAGGAAGCTTTGCCCTGCTTCATGCCTTCCAGAGCAGCCTAAGGAATGAGTAATTTCTCTGGCTTTCCCCCTCTATCTTTTGGAAGCCTTTCCTCTCACCACCCCTTCCAGCTCCAAATGTTCTTTACTTGTTATTCCTTGCCTTTCCCTTCTTTTTCTCCTGTGGATTTCTACGCACTTATACCTTCCACCAGTGAAGTAAAAAGTCTACGATGTCACTGTAGACCTCCTTGTGATGGAGAGTGGCCAACATTAGCCACTGTCACAGTGAGGTTTACTGGCTCAGTGAAACAAGGTCATACAGAACTCCTCCTCCCGAGCTTTCTTTTCTCACAGAAGTAGCTGGTCCCCAGAAGAACCATGTAAACCTGGAGAATAAAACATCAGGAAGCTGTATACACATCGCTCTTTTAATTCACACACCAATTAATGACATTCAAATGTTAAAAAACCTTTAGGAATACCTGCCTCAGTTCCCGAGTACGTACAGTCACTGTGCAAGGCTTATGTTTCCGTGCTTTCCTAGAGACCTTCATGAAAAGCTTCCAGAAATGTCAATAAAATGGAGCTGTTTTTCTCTTTTAAGGCAGATCAGCTGTGTTTTTCCAACTTTTATTTAAGGGTGGGGAGTCAAGTCTCTTAAACAGCTTCCTTCCTCACCAATAAAACATTTGCATGTTTTTTCCTCATGCAGACCTTTGTAAATAAGGATGTAAGCAGCATACATCACGCTTTAAAAATCTTTTGTTGGCTCACGCGTTTCTACATTTTAAAGATCCTCTATTAATTCTTTCCACCATTCAGGGTCACTGAGACCTTTTCACCTGTAGCTGAACAGGCAGGTGATCCGCAGAAAGAAAACCTCAAGGCTCAAAAAGTAGAAAAGCTGAAAGCAACCCCACTCTTGCTGATCACAACAGCAACTCAGAAGGCTTAGTGCTGTGCAGAGGCAGTCCAAACCAGCAGGATTCAGTTGCCCAAGCACAAGCACGCTGTGCCACTGGAAATGCCTTGGAGTAGCTGTAGCATCCATGCAGGGCTGGCAGCAGCCGCAAAGGTCCTATGGGAAACTTGTACCCTTCTGTATCAGCAGTTAGAAGCCAGGCGGGATCCCTAGGGCATCTCAAATGTCCCTAAACACCTGTGTTTTGGCAACTGAATCAGTACTGAAATGCAGCACTCCCATTCCAGGAGGCATGATTCTGATTAAAATTACACTGATGCCACTCCTGATAGAGTTAATGAGATAAGGACCATTTTTTTGATTCCGCAGGCTGAAAAGAATTACTCTGAAAAGTGAATAGGTAAACCATGTTGATGTCTCACCAGATTTTTAAACGTATAAATCAACCTCCTTTCCTCTTTGAAATCATTATACTTATAAAAAACGATTCAAAATCTTGTTCTAATTTGTCATTTTTCTTTCTAATGCATTACGACACTCTTCCTGTGTTTTTCAGCTTCTCTCTGTAATTATAAAGGCTTGGAAACTTTATTTTTTTCACAGTTGATGTTCCAGGACATACTTGGGTTTAGGAGATACAATTTAAAAAAATAAATTGCAAAACTTATAATATGAAACATTTAAAAACCCCACAAGGCTTTGCAACACTGGAGCTACTAGTGCTATACTGATTAAACACAACTGTGTAGCTCAAGACTTAGAAGAATTGGATGCCTTAGAACACAGTTTTCTGGAAAGCTTGCATGTTTTATGGAAGTTTTAGCAAAAACTTTATGCTCTGTATACATTCTGTTTTTTATTGTTTATTAGTAAAGTGTAAATAAGTGACTAGTGGAGTGTAAGTAGGTCTAATTAAGCATTGCTTCTGATTGTGATTTGATTATTTCAAGAAGGTGCAGAATAATTTGCAGAAGTCTTGGACTGGTAGGATCAACTTTTGGCTTTGAATTTACTACCTCTGTGATAGAAGTACGAAGGATATTTATGAAGCTGGTAAGTCAGAAAAACATAAACTTCCATTCTAAAAAGCTGAAAGAGTATTTGTTTTTTAACAAGAAAGAATTAAAAAAGTTAATAAAGGTCATTGATTACTAAAACCTTCATCATTCACTCTACTTTCTTGTCTGATTTCAATTCATTGAGAGAAATGGAGTAAATGAACAAGAGTTAACTTGTGTACCTTTGTGGCAATAAAAAGTATTTTCTAGATGGAACAAAACTAGCGCTCTCTGTGTTTTAAGCCTGAGAACCCCTGCTGTTTGATTAGATCTTGGATTAGTGCCTTCTGGAGGACAGTGAGAGCAATCAGAATTAATAACACTGAAAAACTGGATGATTTACAGGCTTTATGGAAACTGCAGAGGGTTAAGCCATGAGGTCCAGTAACTTCCTCACTTTATAACTTCTGCCTTGCTACCAGTGCTTGTGGCAAGAAACCATTTTAACAGGCAGGTGGCCCTGACAAAGAAGGGCCATTGATGGTAATCTAATCTCTGAAAGAGAGAGTGTTTTCAGTTGCAGGGACGATGCGAAATATTCAAAAAACCTCTCCGGGAGAAAATTAAATAGGGACCAAAAAGTCTATTTAAAAATAATCATAAACCCAACTAAATAATGAGCAGAATCTATCTTCTGTTAAAACACTATGGGTAACTGCATTGGAAACAGCGATAACAGTTTAAAAAATAACTTGCATTAAAGTTAATTTCTCAAGTTGCCAACCTGCCTTATTAGATACTGCCTAACTCCAAGAAGAGGTAAAGTTATCGGAGTTGCCTTACTTTTCAGTGGACCATGGACAGCTTTCCCATTGCAGAAAGTATTTTTCCTTTTGATTATGCTGCTTTCCATGCATGGCTTGGGAACACTGGCAAAGAGAAATCTTGTTTGGTGTAGGGTGTGGGATTTCACAAACACAGTAGGTTGGGAAAACTAGTAGCATTACTATCTTCCTGCTCTTGCCACCACTGAATCACATTTCTGACCACTATAAAAAAAGTTAAATCATCATATCTGCATGGTCTTACTCACTCTTCACACGTGCTTCATTTGCCTTCAGCATTGACAGAGGCTTAGGATTATGGCTCTAAAGATAAAGCCTAAGAAATTTGTTAAAGGAAGGGGAGACCTTACTTAGTGTGCTATTTTAAAGCTCCATTACTCGCATTTTTGTAGGGTATTATGTCACCTTCCTATTGCATCTCTGAGTTGTTTTACACACACTTCATGTAACATGGTGCAGCACATTTATATGAGAAGAAAAATGTTACTGTCTACAAATTGGCTATAGCAGACAAACCTAACCCTGTTGCCATATAACTGTGAAAACAGTGATACTCTGTTGGCTAGAAGAGGAGTAGGTTTAGTGTTGAGATACGCCTTTTCCCTGATTCTCATTTAGTTCTGCTTAGAATAGATATTTCGTTTCGGTCAGGTACAAACTTCATCTGTTTCTCAGAGTTGAAGCTTTGGGCTTTCCACATGTAGTTAGCAGTAACAGTCTGTAATACTGGCTCAGGCGCGTATTCAAAGCAGAAATCTGGGAGGATGGTAGTTGCTAAGGCAGTCAGCTCGATTAAAGTGGGAAGCTTGGAAACATATGAAAGTATGCTTTAGCTGTCTCGATTTTCTTATTTTCCCTGCACATATAATTTTATTTTACCCCTGCTTGCATTCAAAATTCAGGGTAAAGTGTCCAGCAGACCCCACGGTGCAGAAGCAAGCAACTCTAGCCACCTATCACAGCTCCCTTCTCCGCAGAAGAACAATCTGGGTGCCAGCGGCAAGGTAACTGCAGAAGAGGTTTCTGAGAAAGGTCCCGTTTCCTTACTGGCTTTTCTTGAGACAGTACTCAACTTCTTGGTCAGACACAGCACTGTCATCTTCTGAGGAAAAACATCCTGTGGGACAGTGTAATTCATTCCCCAGCAACAGCAAACGACTGCTGTTCTTTATGAGAATATGTGTGGTTTTTTTATTTGGCAATTTGCTGGCAGTTTGCAGGTGCACTTGAAAAGAACACAGGTTATTCGGCATTAAAGCACATATCTGCCTACAGTGATTCTCTGAACCTTTTGTGAAACATATATAGCATTGTTAAACATTCCAGTAGGATGTTCCTTGAAGGATTGCCTGGACTCTATCCTCCCATCTCTTGAGGTTTATGTGATTTAATTTGGATGGGTTTCTTAACCTGCTCTGCCACGTGTGGGCATTGAAGGTCTTTGGCTGGCACTGACAAGGGCATACACACATGTGGCATTATGGCTTGCCCAGCTGTGCTGGCAGCCCCGGGCTGCCCGCCGTGCTGATTGTGGGTCACAGTGGAAAAGTGGAAATTCAACATGTGGCAAGAAGATATTTAGGTTCCTTACGGAGGGGAAATGACTGCCAGGGAGCAGTATGAGAGGACTGCTGCCCGAGGGAGGGTAGCTGGGAGTGACCCCGGGGCCAGCAGGGCCTGTCCTTCCCAAGTGAGGGAGCAGGATGGACCCAGAGGTGGTGGCCAGATCTGACCAGGAGCCAAGACCCTAAAGCCGTATCACAGTGATGAGGTGCGCCTGGGGTCAGTCTGGGAAGTCAGCCAGAGGTGAGGGCCAGGATCAGGTCCAGAGACTGATGGGCAAGGCCCTGGGGATGGGCTGGGACAGTCAGGGGCTGACAGTGCCCTCAGGGCCTGGATAGTAACGTGTGTGTGGTCAGAGTCTTCTTGGAAACTAATCAAGGAGTCGGACGTAAAATAGCTGAAATGCATGTGCTGGAGAAACCTGGGACAGAGGAAGAGGGTATCTCAGTACTCCTTGTCATCTCAGTTATTCCTGTGATTCTTCTGCTGAGAATTTTGAGTTTAAGGGTTTTTCATTATTATATATTCCTAATTCTGTGTATTGATAGCTCTTTCTCAAGAGTTGGAAGGTGGAAAAGTGTTCTTCTGTTGGGGACATCATCTGGACCATACAGCATTTGTGCCGCAGGGAATGGAAAATAACTCATACAGGAACAACATTGACAAAAGAATCTGGTGCAACAAAACTCATCAGCATGAAAGCTGGGGAAAAATACATTCCTTTTCTTTTTACCCATCCTTTCTGTTTCCAGAACATTCAGAATAAACAGTGATAACCTCTTGATGCTGAGATATGCCCAAAGCCTATAGTGGCAATTAAAGAAAAAAAAGGCATAGCGATTTTATGGGATTTAGGGTGTTTATTTTGCTTTACATATATCTTATAGTTAAAAAAATTAAAATAATTAAAAAATGAAATGTGAAATTAATCTAAACCAAATGATAATTCTGTGGGAGTCAGCAGCAGTCTCTCAGTTGAGTTCACTGAACTTTGAATCATTTAAACTCATCTGCCCTGAACCTCTTTTGCTATTTTTTCAGTGTATAGAATGCATTTTTAAAGTATTTTCCCTTTTTTGTGACTGTCTCACAGAAACAAAAATAGGAAAACTTTGTAATCGTAGACCTGTCCTACAGGCTCTCTCCTTTATAATTCTATTCTTACACTGGAACCTACAAACTCTTTTCTGTTCAATTTTACACTTAGAAGAAATGGTTGGAGACTGTTCTATAAATACTAAGCAGCAACAGAAGAAACTGATATTTTATTAGAAAGGAGTCACAGAAAGAATCAAACTAAAGATAACCTGAAAGTATTTTTCCTACCTTTCAATTAGACCAATCTTGCATGTAACTTTTAAGAATCTGTCCTTTGTTTTTAAAATAATGCTTTCTCTTTAAATAAAATTACCTTCTAGTATGTTCAGAAAATTCAAGATCATTTACATCCTGTTTTACATCATCTTTTAAGGCCGTAAGATGAGAAGAAAATAGTGTCTGGCATCACGGCTACACAGAGGTCTATCTAAAAGCCTTTGCATTTGTTCTCATACAATAGTCATTGTAAAATGATATCTCTGCCCATGGCTGGGAAGTTCTGAAAGATTAAGCAGTCTTCATCTAGCAGAATGCAAAGCCCAATTTTCCTCCTTCTCAAGGCCTCCTGCACTGTACACTTACTACAAAATCCAACTTGCAATGATGTTGCTTTGTAAAAGTATAATGAAAGGATTTGGAACAACCCTTTTAAGTCAATTGCTTTGCATGATTTACTGTAGTTTATTGGAAGACACTTCTCATTATACTGTGTTTTATCATAGCTATTAACATTATCAGTCGGTACTTGATATAAAGATTACTTTTGAATAATGAGCATGATGAAAGACCTGTTTGTGTCTCTCATATCAAGCACACTGGAGATCTCTTGCAAACTAATTACCTTTATGAGAGCAGCTTGCAAATACAAAGCTCTCTAAAAACCTAAGCTCATATTTCTCGGTTCGTATGGAAATACACTCAAACCTTAGCCTTAAATGAACTACTCTTTAATTTACACCTAAATATATACAGGAATAACTTCTCCAGGTCCGGTGCAACTTTGTACAAAAATCCTAGGGATCTTCCCAAACAGATGTAATTGAAAGGTTGAGGGCTTTATTTGTTAACTCAGCAACGTCAACATGCTAGTGAGTCATCTGGCGACTGTTATAGATCTAAAATTACACATAACTAGGGCTACTTTTTTCCTCATCCTGATCCCATACTACTGTGATCTGATGGATTCTGATTTAAAGGATGACCAGCTTTAGGCAAGAAATGTCATGACAGGGTTTAGCCAAGACCCTTCTTACGTAAGGCAAAATGTACAACAAGCAGCCGACAGTGTTTGTTCTCTGGAGTAAGTCCAAAGAAATTTAACACAAGGCCTTAAGCATAAATTATGATAAAAGAACATTGTTGTCCAGGTTTGAAAATCCGTGTATCAAATCAAAGCTTGCAGTCTTTCAGGGATTTTGGATTTAAAAAATAAACTGCAAAGGAAAGAAATATATATCTGGCCTAAAGTCAATTAACTGATGGTAAGTTTCCTCTCCAAGCTATGCTTACTCTAGAGTCATGGTTTTCTCCCCCGGAGATAGTATTCTTCTTCTTTATCTCCAGCTACCTGTAGCGGATACTGCAGAACAATAACTGCAACGATAAAATTACACAAAAATATTTTCAAGATCATGATGGCAAACTTGTAGCAGCAGCAGCAGAAAGAAGGACTGAAAAAGGCCCACGAGTAACAGTGTTAACATGAATTAGTAGGCTGACTGTCTGGACTATGTGATGGCACTGGCTTAAAAAGTAGTGTACTCTTCACTACAAAAGTAGTGTACTCTTCAGTGGGGATCGTGGTAGACAGTACCATGGCCCAGCAATGTGCCCTTGTTGCCAAAAAGGCCAATGGAATCCTGGGCTGCATAGGGAAGAGTGTGGCCAGTAGGTCAAGGGAGGTCATTCTCCCCCTCTACTCTGCACTGGTGAGGCCACAACTGGAATACTGTGTCCAGTTTTGGGCTCCCCAGTTCAAGAGGGACAGGGAACTGCTGGAGCGAGTCCAGCGAAGGGCAACTAAGATGATTAAGGGCTTGGAGCATCTGCCTTATGAGGAAAGGCTGAGAGAGCTGGGACTCTTTAGCCTGGAGAAGAGAAGGCTGAGGGGAGACCTTATTACGGCATACAAGTATCTAAAGGGTGGGTTGAAGGAGGATGGAGCCAGGCTCTTTTCAATGGTTCCAAGTAACAGGATGAGGGGCAATGGGCACAAGTTAGAACACAGGAAGTTCCGTTCAAATACACGGAAACAGTTCTTTACGGTGAGGGTGACAGAGCACTGGCACAGGCTGCCCAGGGAGGTTGTGGAGTCCCCTTCCCTGGAGATTTTCAAGACCCGCCTGGATGCAGTCCTGAGTAATGTGCTGTAGGCAATCCTGCTCTAGCAGGGGAGTTGGACTAGATGATCCCTAGGGGTCCCTTCCAACTCTGAAAATTCCGTGATTCCGTGAAACCATAGCAAATTACTTAATTAATAGACTAGATACTGGCAATATCAAGCTACTATTTAGTCTTTTTAGAAGAGGACAAGAACATGTCTTTTGTACAGTGGTATAACAACATTATTCCTTGTGTAGGACCACCGCGTCAATGGCAACAGGCGAGCCAGCGCGGGAGGTAGCTAAAAGGGCAGTTCTCATGGCTGGCAAGGGGGGAACTCTGTGGGAGCAGGGCAGGAAGGCAGAGTTGCGAGGCCTTACTGGGCTTCAGTAAGAGCTCGAGCAGATTAGGTAGTGAAGGGGAAGGCAATGAAGGGCCTGAGGAGTCAGGATTGACAGGAAGAATGAGCAACTATGAAAAGGATTTTGGCAGGAAGTGTGTGTGCACTCGAGCATTCAAGAAGGAGAGAGAAGGCTGTGATGGGGAGAGAGGAGGGAAGAGAGAAGAGCTGTTTGGGCAGTGGAACAAGGTCTTGGAAATAGCTCGAGAGGAGGACAGAGAAGAGCTAGATGTGTGGGGTGATGGAGAAAGCAGTTCCAGATGACAGCTTTTTTCTAATTCAGTAGGATAGAAGGGCAGTAATTTGTCTAGCAGAGATAGAAAGGTAGGAATGCAAAGCAGGCTAGGATCTTGGCCACAATATATTTAGGATAAACTCTTCAGAAGAAAGTGTCAGAAATACAATGATGTAAGAACAATGAAGGGTGGCAGCCTGAGTTAAAAAAAAAATCAGGGTTAAGGTTGACCGATTGTGTTCTTGCATCTGTGTTTCCTTCAATTCTAAGCAGGTAAACAAGTAATGTATTTTTTCTATATTAGATCCTAAAATCACTACCTTCTCCCTCATTAGCTTCAGGAATGAGGAGAAAGACACAGAATGAGCAGTTTTGTGACAAAGGCACTTGTGCCATTGCCCTTCAATCAATAGGATTAGTATACCTGTCCACTGTATCCTATACTGCACATTTTCACATTTTTTGTACAGCCAGGCAGGATTTTATTCTCATTTTCATAATTTGAGCCATGCTTCAGGTCTGCACAGATACACAACATGCTCCAGCACAAGAATTTCCTTCTTACTGTCAACTAACAGCACACATGGCAGTTCACATAGCTTGTGTCAAAGCAAGTCAGAACTCATTACAAATTAAAGGGTGGCCATATACTGTTTTCTTTAGGCACTCAATTAAAGGCAGGTGTCTGGCCCCTCATCAGTTGTAGGTGGTCTTTTCCTCTTGGGTTGTTTTTCTTTTCTTGGTGGTGACTCAAGTGCTTTCTTCACTTTTGAAATCTGTAAAACAACCCACGATCATTTTGTAATATTCTCTCTAGTTACATGTGCAAAAGTTTCCAAGTAACAGTCAGGACTTGGTAAGTAATTTTTCTTACTTCTCCTAGGTACACATTTATTCCAGATTCCTAATGGTGGTTAGTGGTCTCAAAAGAAACGGAATAACAGATGCACAAGTGTAGATGGCAGACATGCCAATTTTCCATTGATGAGTTCAGAGGACACTGTAAATTATGCCTGCTGCCAGAAGACCCCAGAAATGGAACAGTCAATCAGAGGATTCTCGCTCTGTTTATCCTACAATTTTGGGACTTGAAATTTAACCCCTCTCTCTGTCTCTTCCTCTCAACAGAAAAGCTGAGAAGGCACCACATGTTTGGATTTAGCTGCTTTTGGATGTAATTGCACGAAATTCACATTGACTCTGGGATCTTTGCCAGGGTACATGCTGACAGAAGACAGCATAGACCTTGGTTTGATAATGAACCTTTCTTCGGTCATCAATATTTTACGTTAAACAGTATAATCATAGAGTAGCACTGTTAGCCTGAGGGTCAAGAACTGCAGAGATCCAAGCTTGGCCTCTGCTTAGTGCAAACAGATCAGAAAATCCTCGCAGGACTACGTGACTAGGATAAGTTACTGAAAGGAAAAAAATCGTTTAAAATGGATCGTTTACCCATACCGGTTTACTAGAGATAAGGTCCCTCCTTTGAAAAAACACCACTCTTCAAGAAACAGCCATTCACTTACAGTCCTGCCACATCATGCTTACCTTAAATAAAAAACCAAAACACCTGCTCTAGCAGCCTACCCCTTATTTTAAGCAGTGGTGCAGAAGTAAGTTTCTCCCCATCTTTATACAGCTGTGCCTTGCAGGAAACGGTACATGGAGCTGTTCCCCTAACCTTACCTGGCTTCCCTGCATGCCAACATCACAGGCATGGAATTGAAGAGCTCACCCCTTCGAAGCATCCTTGGCGCAGAGCTAACTGAAAGAGGGTGGGCAGGGAAGGAGTAAAGGGGGGGGGGGGGTAGGGAAAAGAGGGAAAAGAGTCTGGCTGTGTGTCAGGGGGGTTCCAGATGGCAGGCAGGCCAGCTGGGGCAATAGCTGAACCAGGCTGCCTGACACCCAGAAGTCCAGGACAAATGGCTGCTGCATGTGCACAGTACGCCCAGAATACATTAGATTTGTCATGCATGTGCAGACCATCTGTGAAGCAAATGCTCAGTAGTCCCAGCGAGCTGAGATGGAAATATGAGGGCCCCTGCAGAGCAGAACTGTCACTGGAAAGTGGCTCCTTCCTCAACCGGGTGAGGAAACTGTGTCCCTCTCTGGTAGCTATACTGTGTTTCAGCATCAGACTGCCAGCGTTAAAGGTTTTTCGGTGGCAGCACGACCATGTGAATATCACACACAGCCAGGGAGTAAGATGAATGTTAAATTGTGCCCACAAAATACATCTGTTTTTAAAAGTGGGCAGTTGCATATGCCAACGACTCATTTAGGCAAACTAAAGTAACCATTCACTTTTGCCCTTCTTTATACAATGCCAGCTGCTGGCAGTGAAATATTAAGCGTCCTTGCCCTCACTTCATCACATGGTACTTTTGGAGCATAAGGAAAGCACACCCAGCAGTCTGTTTGTGATTTAACCTGTACCTATTGCTACTTTGAATTCTTCAGGAAATGATTTTAGTGAGATATTCCAGAATCACGAAACTATAGAAAAAATCAGGTCAGAAGGACCCTCTGGAGGCTCTGTAGTCCAAACTCCAGTTAAAGTAAGGCTAATTGCAGACTTACACAGGCCTTTGTCCAGTTGAATTTTGAAAATCTCTGAGGATGGAGACCCCACAGCATCCCTGGGCACCTGTGCCAGTGCTTGGCCACTCTCAGAGTGAAGCAGTCTTTCCTTATGTCCAGCTAGGACTTTGTTTTCTCTGTAACTCCTCTTTAAATAGAAAGGGAAAAATTTTCAATGACGTTTCTATTCTGCTAGTTTTTCTTCACTTTTAGAGTCTTTTACTCTTTTTTCTTTATTTCACAAGCAGTGACAGGTCAGTGCATGGTTGCATGTAGCACTTCATACACAGGACCATTTCTTCACCATGCTGGAGTAAGCTTATTATCAGGAAACATGACTAAAGAACTATGCATAAGCATGAGAAAAAAAGACAGGTTCTAAACTGTTAAGTGATGATTTTTTTTTGGATAATATTTGTATAGTCTGAGCAAACCACTGTACTACCATCTCTTTTTTTCTCTCTTTCCATGGCATTGCACAGATGTATTATTACTCTCCGTTTTTTGCCTTGGATTTATAGACAGGAAAACAGGACCTTTTAAGGGGGATTTTTCCTAGCTCACAAGGACATAATGAGTATAAATGCAAAAATTGCTCTGTGCATATGTCAGAGAAAAATGTGCCTTAACAAAAGAATTTGTGCATTCTTTTAGAATTATAGTACCTTTCCAGAATTCAGTCAGGAAAAAATTTGAAGGGAAAAAATGATCACTGAAATATACTGGAAATAATACAACTGTTAGCTTTTTGTCTCTGAAAATATTCTTTCCTTAATTAAGATCTTCTTTGAAATGACTGAATCTATCACGGGTGGCAGAGTGGCATTACCTTTCTATAATTCTTATAAAAAATTGCTACCTCTTTAATTCAAATTAGCCTCCTCACTTGTGTTTTAGATTTCATGACATGGCAATGCTGCATCATGATGCAAAGACACATGATACAAAGGTCGTGTACTTCCTCGTCATCTTGTAACACCAGTACAAAATGATCTTAGCTTGAAATGCAAAGATGGAAATGATGCCATATTAAACACAGTTTTATCCTGTTAAACAATTGCAAAAAATGCTTTGCAGCTTGCTTTAAACAAACACATGTTTTTCTACCCATCTATAGAACCTAAGTGCGTATACCATGTGTACGGAAAATGCAGATCCCACAGAGATCCTCACAGTTACCCTCTGGTGTTACATTCCTCTGGTTTCTCTCTGCTTTAAATACCCCACTATGGCTTTCTTTGTCTTTTCATGAATTTCTACAATTTTAATTATTTTCTTTTTTTTTTCTTTCTGAAAGAATCTTCAAGCATATGCCTGACTTACTAAATGTAAAGGTATGTGCTATAGGCGATCTTTATTAAACAGTCTCTCAAAGAAAAATGTATCAGAGTTCTTTCTGTCTCTGCCATGTATTCATGACAAATATTCTGTCTCATCTTAAGAAGGTAGACATGAGGGAATTGTTCACAGAACACCACCACAAGATGAGACAAAAGTGACTCTATTTATGTGGTCTTTCATTAGTAATCTTTGTAACACAGGTATGACACCCACAATGAAATGCAGACATCCCTTAGGTTACTGGAAATGTTTTAAGTAGGAACAAAAGTAAGAACCAGGTAAACAGACTATTTATACTCTGCTGGAGACAAGTAATAAGGCTGTAATGGACAGCTATAGACAGGCAATGACATAGTGACTAATGAAAAGAAACAGGAAAAAGCAATTGGAAAATTTTCTTCCTTATTCCTTCTATGAAAAATAAGTAGGAAAAACACCATGCTAACTGGAAAAAATGCAAATCTTGTAGGTGTCTGATATCCTTCCTGTTATGTTCAAAGAAATGTGGATCTGGAAGCAAGCAAGAGGGAAAAAAAAAAAAAAACCAAAACAAATAATCAACTTGTTTACCAGGAAGATCACAGCAGCTGGATGAGCAGCAGGAATGGAATGGGACGGGACAGGACGGGACGGTCTGGCCCAAGCCCGCGCTCCACACACGCACAGCCTCCTCATGGGAGTGACAATATCCCCAGCCAATAACCTCTTAGACAAAAATATAACTTCAGCACTCCTCCCACAGACTGATGAGTAATGCTAAGCACGGGGCCACGCAGCTTCTGAGACTGGTTTAACTGTCTTGTGGGTTTCCTCTTCTGCTTTCCCTTTTGTTTTCAGGTTTCCTACTTGTGATCACGTAGTTAGAGCCTTCCCATGCAATCCTGTACTTGCTGGTTCCTAAATCAGCTGCTATGGAGACAGTTGTCCATCACAAGGGCACACCTAACCTGTGATTGGGGCTGGGACTGCACCTTCTGGAGGGGTATCAGAGCCCGCGAGCATGCTGCTAGCAGCGTTGTTGGAACAGCCTTGTAAACAGCCTGAAAATCTTTCAGGCATTCTGTCTACTCCAAAGAAAAGATGCAGAGTGATTTCTTTCACTTAGTTCATATCCATTTCCCCTTGATTTTTTGTCTTGTTTTCCTACATTGTACCTTTTTTTTCCTTCTCCTTTTCTCTTCCTGGTATCTCTTTGCTTGTTCTGTGCTCACTGTAGTGCTGCTCTCCCTCTTTGTACTTTCCTCTCTTCCCCTCACTGTACTTTTCCCCACTTTCTCTTTTTACCTCCCTTTTGTTTTATTCATGCACCTCTGCTGCAGTTCCTCCTGTTCCCTCTCCTCAATTATCCTCACCTTGTTCCTGTCAGGTGCTTCTTCTCTTTTGTGAAGTTACCCAGTAATAGCTCCGTTTGTTTTCAAATTCACTTTTCATGGCTACACACAGCCAAATACTAGCAAAAACACCTGCATGCTATGTAAAGAGTCAGAGGACTTCAAACAGCTGAAGCTCGGTTCTTCCTGAGAAGTACCTGGCTCACATCAGCCCTCTGATGAGGTGAAAATGGTGGACAGTTGGACATGGTGGCCTCCATCCCTGCAGTCCAGTCTGCCCTCCTGTGTACGTTGTCCTTCTTTCCTTCTGGCTGTGACGGGGAGCTGAGGTGGTCAAAGCCCCAACAAAGCCCCAGATTGGTGAATTCAGCTGGCAGAGAGTGAGTGTGGAGAAGCCACGCATGGCACCAGGGTAGTTCAGTGCTCGGGTACTCAGCAGCTGAGTCAGGGAAGCAAAAGTTCAAAGAAGGGCAGCATCAACAATCAGAAACATGTTTTGGGCCTGAGGACTAGAAGAGTTAAAAATAGGAATAGGAACATGTGGGCCTAATTACAGAACAAAGGAAAAAGGGGCTAGAAAAAGGAACAATTTGGGGAAATTAGGAACAGTTGATCAACCAGAGTACTGCAAACAATGTCAGATACTGCCCCTGCTTTCCTTGCAGAAGAGGTCTGAATCACGTAACATATGACCCACACTCTGCAGGGGAAAAAAATGCACGGTGGGCTAAAACCATGAGACGTACACTTGACAAGATGATCCTTGCATAGAAAGTACAGGATTTAACTTTGTCCTTGTAGAAGCTGCACAGGCACAAAATCTTTAACAGCCTCCAAAGCCCACAAAATACAAAACCTGCTGGCAGAGACCTGCCTGAACTTTGAGCAAGCTAATTCCTGCCCTCTTTCTCAGGTCCTCGCAAAGTTGGTCTCCGTAAGCTGTAGAGCGTCGAATTGGATGGATTCTCCTTATTGGTTTAATGAAATATATCTTTGAGCAGTACTAAGACTTTAAAGAATGTCAGGTTCAACAGTACTGGCTCTGTTGGAATATGATGCTTCATCTGGTATATCTGTATGTATAGAACTCTTTCTAGACATTAAAACTCTAATCAATACAATAAAAAATCATAGAATCATAGAATAACTTAAGTTGGAAGGGACCTAAAAGATCATCTAGTTCCAATGCCCCTGCCACAGGCAGGGACATATCCGTGGCAGTTGTACTACAATTAGAAAATGTAATGGTCTCATGGTGGCAGACTGCAGCCAAACTTCCTTTTGACTTGGGCCTAAATCCTGCGTTAGGGCTTAGGTTTCTTGACCCAAAGATATTTGCTCGTTCTGAATGGCTTCCATGCTTGTACAGATGGTAGAAGATTGTCTCAGCTACAAGGCAAAGAAGCAGCATATCAAAGTAAAGTAGTGGCCAAACCAAACATGGAAATTACTGCATCAGGGTATTAGACTGCTACTTTTCTTTCTCCTTGCTCTGATTCCAGCCCAGCACATTTAAATGTCCGTCTGGCTCTATGTACTGCTCTAGTGTTCCAGCTGGACTTTTGATTTCACATTTGCCAGTACCACCTAAGAGTAAGTGCAATAAATTCCTGGTAATGTCTTACATTACAGTGATGAAACACCATCATAAAACATTGTCTTTTTATTACAGCATTTATACTAGAAAGTTTTGTATACTGACTCTAGATTAAGATGAGGATATTACGTAGATACATAACTGTTTCTTTCCATTACAATCTTCCCAGCACAAATCAGAGAAATGCCATGATATTAACAGATTAATTATGAGCCTTCAGAGAGCATAGGAAGCCTTTTTGGCAGAAATCTAACTGTATCGTCTAACTGACACAGAAGCAGTAAAAATTTGGGTGATCAGTTTTGGTG
Source organism: Vanellus vanellus (assembly GCF_965231255.1). Classification (NCBI taxonomy): domain Eukaryota; kingdom Metazoa; phylum Chordata; class Aves; order Charadriiformes; family Charadriidae; genus Vanellus; species Vanellus vanellus. The sequence continues at coordinate 116,176,432 of NC_138905.1, forward strand.
ATAGGCATTGGTGATTAAATAGGAAAAAGCAACTTATTTTCTCTCCCAGCCCATTTTATTAGTGCAAGTATTTGTCCTGGTTTCAGCTGGGAAAGAGTTAATTTTCTTTCTAGTGATTGTTGTGAAAGTCATGTCAATAATGCATATTGTTTTAGTTGTTGCTAGGTGATGTTTATACTTTTCAATGAATCTTTTCAGCTTATTCTTTCAGCATATTCATACCATAGACGTCATGCTCAGTGTATAAATGGGGGTTGGCCAAAGGGTGGGAATTCGCGATCACTGCTGGGGAGGGTGTGAATTTACTGGTTTACCAGGTGGTGAGAGTGACTTGTGTCATTATTATTACTGTTGTTATTGTGATTTTTCTTTTCTGATATTGTTCTATTAAACTGTTTTTATCTCAGTCCACGAGGTTTTTGTTTTCTTTTCCTCTTCCCCCCTTTTCTCCCTGTTCTCCCTGCCCTTCTGGGGGGAAAGGAGGAGAACTGCACGAGCAGCTGCGTTGTCCTAGCTGCCGGCCGGGGTTAAACTACAACAGCACTCTCCTTTCAGAACAAGAAGAAATCTCAGCCAACCTTGAGAACTCGTACGTACTGCTAATCAAACTCTTACCCATATAGAAGAAGTACAGAAATTAATGCAACACTACAATTACTACCCAACATCTGTCATTTTTTCCTCATAATTGTTCTTGGACACAGAGATACTCTAACTAAATGCTGATAACTGAATAGTCATTTTATCATTGAAGCCTTCAGCTGTCCTTTTCCATGGCCCTGGAGCTGCTCAGATACAGCAGAAATCAGTACTTTGAAGTAATCTGAAGAGGTTTATTTTGGATCGCTTTTTCTTGGAAGACAGCAAAGGAAAAAAATGCAAATTTTTAGTAGGCACTCTGACTCAGGAATCACAGAAATTGTAAAAGCCACTGAAACCTATTGCAGAAACCAGCAATGATGATTTTTTTTTTTTTTTATTTTTTAAATTGACTAACATTGCTCTTTCTTGTTTATGCCTGGACAGTTTGGTTTGGACAGGATATGTTGGGACAGACACACCTGACTGTGTATGTTTACAAGTCTGTGAATTACCAGTGGACAAGAACACCCTGGGTTCCACTCACTTTCGTACACATGGGTACCCAGTACCAGAGGGTATCCTTCATTGCATCCTGTTGTGCTCAAGGTCAGAGGTCTCCTGCAAACCCAGTATGGCATCTGCCTGCCCAGTGGTAATGAATGCACTACAGCACCTCAAATGCCACTGGGTGACTGAATCAAGCCTCTGAAGTAAATATTCTATACAGCTATAAATAAATCTGTTTTCAACAAATAACTTCCATTTTGTCATAGTTCAGGTACTGGATATATGCTTGTATCAATTCTCAAAATAGCAGTACACTTAGGGTCTGAGTTTTAGATAAACCACAATATGTGGAATTATAAAATGTAGATATGAAATTTTTTGGGGGGGAAAATATCCTCCAAGAAGGGAAATGTATTACAATGTCTGTATTTTTATTTTTTATTTTACCCCTGAGTGCTGTGACAGTTTTCCAAGTGACAGTATGCCATGAAAAATACCAGGAAAATTACAAATATACAGTGTTTAAGCCCATATAGCATTTTTCTGACAATTTACACCTTAGCTGAATTATTATGCTGTGTCATCTGCATGTTATTCTTGACACCTAGAAAGAGCAGAAGATAAATTAAAAATATATATTTGAACTAATTGCACTATGATCAACTTTCCTCTAAACACAGTTGTTCCTTATTTGCTCCAAACAATAAAGAAGGGTATAAGAAAACATACTTTTGGGTCCAGATGATCTCCATGTCCATTCTGGCTTCCTTTTACAGCCTCCTGTATCTTGTATGGACAATGCCATCCAGGCTTTTAAGAAATTGGCCATCTCCACCAAGATGCATCCATGGAGAACTCCAGCATCTTTATGCTACGGAAGTTATTTCTTGTCACCAAAAAAAGGGAAAACAGTTTTAGAGTACAGCATATAAGTTTTCTCCTATGGACATTACAGAATGGTAAGGAACAGGTCGAAAATAGCATTTTCTAATTTCCAAAGGAATATTTGAAAGAAACTTTCCTCTTTCCTTCCTAAGGTATTACTGAAACGGCAATTTCTTTCCATTTCCAAGCAAAGAAAGTTTCCAAAAATATTTTCTTGCTTGACCCCAATATGCTGCTAAGACATAAAGTTTAAACACTTCTTTTCTGCAACTCCCAGAGTTCTATTTCTCCTACTTTAATGTAGGGCTGTTTTGCAAAGCTTTATCTCCAGTGCCTAAATGTGGAAAGGCTGATAATTTACACTGGAAGTAGCATTTGTGGAACTTGTACATCTGGAGAGCTGGTTTGAAAACAAATTGTAAAAATGCACTAAAGAGGAAAATCATCTGCCAAAATTAGACTGACACACTTAAGGATTTTAAACGCCAAGCTTACCGCATAATGGACTGATGAGCTACATCTAAATTCATTACTGAAATGCAGTTAACGCTGGTGTTCTTCAAACCTCTGCAAAGATAAAAAGTGCAGCAAACATTTGAATGCATAGACTTAAGCTTTAGGGTATTCTTTTAAAATCTATAGTGTGTTCAGCGTTATAAAGTACTGGACACGTTCAGACAGCACTCTGCTAGGAGGGTGGCTGAATATTCTCTTCAGTTTGACCCCAGGGCACTGTTCTTGGTTCAAGCTTACCTCTTCCCCCAGAGGCTGTGCGGCTCAACTTTGCTTCAGTGGGAACACATTCACTAGCAAGCTGGGAGTTTTCTTTCCTTATTCCCCTAGCAGATTTTTGAATTTCACTTCAGTCCTTGATAACCAGGTTTCCAAGTACCACAAGGAAGTTCGTCGTCCAAACACTTCAGCCAAAGTGCTGCTTCAGTTACTGCCTTGGTAGGCTGAATGGGAACTTACGGTGAAGGAACAAAAAGCTCAAGACTCCAGCCTGAATTCAGCACTTCAAAGAGCTGTAGGAGGTTAAGGCCTTCTGCTTCTCCAGATATCTGCCCATCATCTCTATCTGAAACCCCATCTTTACTACTGCCAAAAATGAATATCCTAGACTGTGAACTGGGCCTGTGTAGATATATGCATATAGGAGTAAAGTCACGTATTTCTTCTCTGCTGACTCTGCAACAGTTAAGGATCCTTGGGAGGAGTTGATGGACAGCTGAGACTGGACTGATGGTGCCTAACAGCAGGGCAGCAAGGTGTGCCCCTGCCTTGCAGTGAGGATTCCCAGTTTCTTCCTGGGTGGTTCCCACACTGTCAGCTCTCACAGGCAGTACTTCAAGCAAGGAGAGAATTGCATGTCCTAAAGGTCGGTTTATCCAGTTTTTAACCGGATTCTCCATTTAGCCTTTAATCGCAAAGTTTCATGCACAAAACTGCTCATGGGAGAAAATTCAGAACATACAGCTTCAACTTTCCCCTGTACTGTTGTGGGTCCATTTCTGGCTCTGCTGCAACAAAACCCCTTTGAGTTAAGGGGACAGTAATAGAAATTCCATGCTTACACATGCCGGAGTTTCATTTCAGTGACATCATTTATCGGTTTGACTTTGCCAAGGGGAAAAAGTTCACATTATACGATTCAAAAACCAGCATCTAGAATGAAATCGGTTAGAAAGATCTCAGATTTCAAAAGGACATGCCATGCGTGGACCCTTACTCCACTCACTTGCGTTCATTTCTTGAGATTTGTATTTGTAACCAAAACTTTCTTAGATCATGAATTGCAACCTTGAAAAGCACTTAGAAAATGAAAACACATTCCAGACATTAAAAAAGACCACGTTAAAAAAGCTCATATTCTTTTTTGGAAAGGCATAAAGAGGATTTAGGGAGATTTCATGCAGATTGAATAGTGAAAAAGCATGCCAGATAAAAAAAAGTTTAATCTTGTTAACTCTCTAGAAGACAAAAGGACAAACACACTTTATGTATGTCAACTTACAGAAATCCTACAACTCCTTAGAAGTGTTCTTGTAACTTAATACGTGCTGTAACCTATTTTTAGTTCCTGGAATACGCTTTTCAATATTAATTTTTGTTTTTCATCCTGCTATGTAAAACCTAAGTAACAGCTGTAAAAAAGACAATGAACCAAACACACAAACACAGGTGACTAATCTAGCTGTGTCTTGGGAATGCCTGCAATTAACTGTATGAATAATATCTAAAACAGTTGAGCTAATTTAGGGATGAAGTGGAGGGGATATCCAACAGAGGTGCCTTATACTCCTGTTTCAAGCTTCGGCTATAGATACTATGAATGAAAGACAGAAAAGCAAACTGGAGTGTGAGAACCTCTTTGTACCAGCACCTTCTCTTCTGAGCTGATGCAACATTTCTCTCGGTGTCGCTTATGGTTTTATACCCTGTTGTGCTCACTTGCACCCACTTAGACAGCTTGCTTATGGGCATTTGACAGCAATAAGAGCAAGTGAGCAGACCAGGGAGTGGAAAGGAAAGCTGTTCAGAGGGTAGCAGATGGCACAGTTCTGCTTGGTGCTGGTATCCCTAAAAGGCTCATTTAAATATCAGCCCAGAAAAAAGGAATCCCAAAAGATTTTCAGTGAATTGTCTCTAAACGTTACCAAAACAGTTGTTTATTACTTTAAAGGAACTGGATTAGAAAATTGCACATTGTGAAATCAGCCAATTATAAAATGTAGTAGAGGATGGGAAAGGGGTCAATTTACTTGATTAAGACATTGTCCCCTCATGCAAATTTTCACCATTTGGAGAAATTCTCTTACATAACAATTGCCTTCCTAGATGACAGCAAATCTTTGTCCAAAATTCTTTCCAAAAATCTTTTATTCTGAGCAATGTGTAGGAAGAACATAAGAACGGGTGTGTAGGGATACCTCCCTCCAGGGCTCTCTGTCAGCCTCTGGGAATTTGTAGCTGAGAGATCACCTAACACTTCACTAATGTTCTTATGCTTCATGACCTTCCGTCGGCTTTTTATTCTACGGCTTTACTCAGTTGCTTTCTGAACCCATGTAAACTCTTAGGATCCACAAAGAATTCCACAGTTCAGCTAGGGAATATATGAAGAAATTTAACTGAATTGTTTTGTTTTGTTTTGTTCTTTTTTTTGTTCTGTTTTGCTTTGTTTTGCTATAGTTTGTTTTGTACGTGTTTGAATCTGCCACCTGTTAGTTTAGGTCAATTCTCCTGCAGCAGATGCCTGAACTTAAGCAAGCAGAATTTTCCACTGAAGGCCCTCAAAAGGCAACTCTGTTGGTGGTTTAATGAACTTAATTAGGAACCACTGCTTTGCTTTTTGCCCGAAACTGAGATACCAACTAGATACTTATGCCAGGGAGCCAGTAGTACAGCCAGAATAATTTACGACTTGTGTGTAATATTCTGGATTAGGGCTGAGGGAGGGGTTCTCATGTGACAAAGATAAAAGAAATGCCTGTGCTGCTGATGTACAGTGGCTAAGTCGGCCAAGGTACCATAAAGAGTGGCATTTTACTGAAGAACATGTATGCTGAATGCAATGTGTTGTGCTCAAGGAAAGCCAGAATTAGTGTAGTTGAAGCATCAGGACTGGTTTTGTGAGGCAACACGCATACTGTAATTCCTGGGAGTCTAAGTCACTGTTAAATTTAATCTCTCGTTCTGCCTCTGGTTTCCTTAAAACTGTCTGGAGAAGGGACTTTCTCAAAGCAAGTGCCTCTTTGCACTTAAGTCAATGGAGAATTGGTATGAACTAAGGCTTATGAGATGATGCTTTAATAGGATTAATGAGCAGTAACAATACATGATAGTCACAGCCAGAGATATTTTGGGAAAGACTTCAGAAAGACGTATGCTTCTATTGTCAGTTTGACTTGAGGGGGGGAAGAGCACAGAATAGTCATGTCTATTCCTTACCTCTCCTTTTTGTACTTCTTTCAGTTTTGGCAAGTATTCTGGGTTTGGACTCCGCACAGACGAAAGGAGTCTTTTCCATACTGATGAATACATAGAAGGGAAAATTGGTATAGTTCTTCAGGACTGATGGGAAAATGAAGATCAAGAATGTTGTTAAATTATAATATAGACCTAGTAGAAAATAGAGGATAATGGAAAATACGGACAGCCTAGCTGGCCTTTAATGAAGGATAACATTTTCCATTACAGGAAACGTAAAGCACTGGAAAATGTTTTGAAGAACTATCATTTAAAGTTTTGGGTTTAGTGGGAAATATCTCTGCTCAAATTGTATTCATGATACAATCTCATGAATATGGGAACTTAAGTTCCCTTTAAAATTTTGGCCTTTCTTCAGCATATTTTTTTATTTCTTTATATTGTATTAACTTGTGTTTGCTTTGAAGAGAAAAACGCACTCCTCTGTGTTTCCGTTCCCCTCCCAATTCTCTTCTTTTAATGAGATGTTTGACTCAAATATCATCCTCCATTTTACCCTCCTAAATTTTCCTGCTCTCTTGTGTTCTTTTTTCTGTCAACACCAGAGTCTACTTTCTCACTTCATACAGCCAAACGGCTTCCTTAAACCCAACAATTCTCAAATCAGCACCTAAACTGTCATTTCGGTTGCCTTTAAGTGTCTTGAACTTATATTCTTTTTTATTTCTATCACCTTAGTTTTCATCATTTCTTTCCTGATTGTCCAAATTAATTTAGTTTATTCTTCTGCTGTTTCCCTCCGTAGATGCAAAGATTATAGCAACCAAATACCATTAAGCAGTTTACATCATCAGCCTATCAGTGCTGATAGAATAAGTATGTTTCTTTCTCACAGCCAGACTCTCCCAAAGACCCTTTTTCAGAGATACTACAGCCTATATTTAGTCTTATTTTAGGCAACCACCCAGGCAGCCGATTTCAGTGTTCCTTGTATTGGACATATACAGAATTCAGACACGTCTTATTTCAAGGTCTAAAGGACGGCAGTGTTACTATCACACACCTCCTTTTTCTATTTCCATTTTGATTCCCTCCCTATCTCTCTAGATATTCCTTCAGAATATCCACCCATACGTCCCTAACCTACATCTCTAATGGATTTTTCTATTTTATTTTTGTCAACAATGCTTTCTTCTCAAGTTGTGAGCTTTTTTCTTCTGGAATCCTGTTATTGCCCTTGCTGGGTCAATTTTTTATTCCTGAACGTAGTTTCCTTCTACGGTCTTCTACAGGTTACTTTCAGCTATGGCAGATTCTATTTCTTTGGACTTCCCAGAATGGACAAATACTGTCTTTTGGCCCACATCTGCTAAGACACGAGCCATATTTTAGGCTGTTATACAAATACAGCTTTCCTGTTAGAGATGCAAGCTTTTGATAGGAAAGTTCAGTTTACGAAGAAATTTGCTTTCTAAAGAAATTTTCTTTAAAGAAAATGAAAAAGAATATCATTTGTCCAACATGGAGATAGATGGTTCAGACATTCTGATTTAATTCCAATTCAGCTGCCAAATGTAGGCATTTTTTGTGAGTATACACTTTGCTAAATAAGATTCTTTGAAATTATGAATGATGAAATTAAACACTTCTGATACATTACTTCCCAAATTAAAAAGGAGATTTTGTGTACTGTTGGAGATGCATTTTAAGCTGAATACTAACTAGAAAGAGGACAGAAGCTACACAAATTACAACCCTGAGAAATTTAGCAGCAGCAGCATCCAATTCAAATTCCTTAGTTTCCTGTCAAAGTCAAACTCATGCTAAGAGGAAGGTGAGGCGGAGATGAATAAAACAGGTTACCAAAGCAACTCCGGTTTCTGTGATTGTTGATGAGATTAAACGTACAGATCTCTTGCAAAAAGTGACTCTTGGATCCTCCTGAGAATGTGTAATTTACAATTTACATTGTTTAGGTTGAGTTATCATCAAAACAGGTGAAGGTGCCATTAATGTGGATGTAAGGTTCACACAACATACTACATATTCTAGTCATGAAAAATAAGGAGGGTTTGGGTTGGTTGTTTTTTGTTTTTTTTTTTTTTTTGTACAGAACAGAAAGTTCTGTGGCTCTACCAGCAAACTCTTACCAGTGATATCTATGAGATCCTGGAAAACTTCTTAGTTCTGTTTCCCTAAAATTTCATATACTTGGGAAGAGGCGGGGAAACATTTACTGGCTTACTGCAAAAATTAGAGTTATCTACACAGAACAGCAGACAACTGTGCAAAGATCCTTGAGCTAGTGGAAATCTGAGCCAGTAATTCCATGCGGTATACTGACTGGGCCTGTGTGTGACTGGGTGCAGTCTAACCACTATTAAATGGCAATTTGCCAGAGGCTGGGTCCGGACCCCTAACAATAGCAATGATTATCTTAGATTAAGCCTTTTGGTCATGTAGACATTGCATTGCCCCAGCGTACATGAGCTGTACAAGGCCACCTCTGAGGCTGCGCTGTAAATTTGGTCTTGGCCTATTACAGGCAAACTCCAAAGCTTACACAAAGTCAGTGGATATAGACTATATATCTGACCCTCCTCTCCCACCTGTCCCAGCTGAAACATGCTATACACTATTCCTATTACTCCTAATCTTGTCATAATTATTATTATTGCTATTATGTCTTTTAAAAGAAAAAAACTTACATAACCTCAATGGTACATAATCTAGACAGGCTCACTGGGACCAAAAGTTCATTTTCTCAGATCAGAATTAACTGTATGTGTTTCACAAGACAAAAAACCCCAAACTTTCAATTGACAGTCAGATTCAAAGGTATTTCAGGTAAGACTCCAAATTGCCTGAAATTTGCTCGCTAAAAATTGAGGAACGTTGTTACCCCACTGTAAGCACAGTTAAATCCTGACAAAAAGTCATTGCTAAAAGCTTAGCAATTACTGTATTGTGTTTGTAAGTAAGGCAGTTTTTGCACAAGCATGAGCTTGGTGAGATTTAAAAATTCATTTTAAATGAGCAACAAAATTTCAAATTGACAAAATCAAATGCCAGAGAGAGTGCTTGCTGCTTTTTCTTAGCAGTCACAAAAGTGCACAAGTATTTCAAGCAGCTTGACATCTGTATTACATAAGCAGAGAGCAATTCAGCTGCTTGGAGAATATAAAAAACAACTTTGACCTTACACTGGAGTCATGCTTCAAAAGACTGATTATTCATACAAAGAAAATTGCTCAAAAACAACTGCTTGAAAATATTCTCAGAAACAAAATAGATAGATTGTTCCGAGGCTGTAATATAATTATGATATAACAAACTGGATCTTTTTCTTTTTTTTTATTCCTAAGGCTTTTTCTTTTTTCACAAGAAGTGTTTCATCTGATACTATTTGAAATATTTTATCTTTCAAAATGTTTCCCTTGTTTGTTCGGCATATTTGTTAGCTTGCTTGAATGTAGTTCTTCAAGAAGACTGAGAGTTGAAGCCCATTGCTCTCTAGCTGCTAATGAAAGAGTTTCAAGCAATGCTGCCTCTTGTTAGGTTAGGTCAGAAACCACACAACTGTAGGGTTAAAGAAGCGTTCTGTTGGTAAGAAATAGTGTAAAAGCATCCATAAGAAAAAATTCTGATTCGATAAATTTTCAAAATATTCTTGATATAATACTAAAAGACATAAATTCTGGATTTATTTTAAAGTAACATTTTCTCTCTGAAGGAGGAGTCCTAGTCACCAGGTTAAGGGGCTGAGTGGAAACTCAGGCAATTTGGATTGCATTCACAGCATTGCTACGGATTTATCCGTGACGCTGGGTAGATAGCTCCAGCCCCATTCCTGAAATCACTTCCACAAATCCTTAACATCACTGTGGTGAGCAGTCCCGGGATTTCCACAGGTCAGCTCCTAACCTAGTTACATGTTAAAGACCGCGGCCAGGTCTCCTCAGCTCTCCTCTGTTAACGTGGATACCAGTTGCTCGCTGTGTGCCACCCGTTTCCATCTTGCCCCCTTAGCTTGCTTGTGGATCCAGGACTGGGCTTGGGCTTCCCTATACGAGAAAATTAAGCTGTCTTAACCTTACCAATGCACTTGAAGCAGCACATCTCCCAAAGTGTGTTTGGTTGTTACAGCACATGAAAATGAAGCGGGCTCCAGCCTTCTCTCCATTCTCTGAAACAAACTGTGGTGAAAAGCCACATAACCCCAAACACATGTTTCCAAATAGATCTTTCGGGGACTTTCAGGAAGTGTTTGTGCAGCTCCTAGCATGGCAGAACACGCGCTGTCAGAATGGGTCTCTGTACACTAACACAAATAAATGCTGGGTTTTGCTGTAATCAGTATATTAATAAAAACAAGTTTCTTTTTCTTTTACATCTGCTGATACAAATACCTTGGCACCAATTTAAATGTGGAATCAAAAGCTCAGTTATTTCATTTTACTTCCAAGCCGGCAGAATTACTATAACTATTGACACATATGTGCTGAGTTTCTTGAATCTGTTTTGATCTTGATTATTTTATGTTTTATATATATATATATATAAATGCTACATTCCCTATTTTTTTCAGAGTACTACTTCAGTTCCATAATTCCGCTCCATTGTTTGAGAGATGCAAGACCCAAGGACTGTCCATTTCCATGTGGAGGACTCATCAACAGACAGAATACTTGAGGCCAGGGAATGAATGAACAATAATACTCCTCGAGTCCATATTTATCTTAACTGTTCTGGCCCGTATCAGTGAACTCCCATAAAACAGTTGAAAATAATTTGTGTGATATTTTCTGATAAAAGGAAGCAATAAAGCACGTCTATCACTTTGCTGGTTATCTTACGGTCTTTTTGGTAGCTTTTCAACTTTCACAACTTCAGCATAATTCCTGTTTGTGCTGTCTTACAAGTGCCTGCTGAGCTCCTGGGTTGCAGAGAGGACCATCTTGGTTTTTTAGAGGGCATTTCCCAGGAACCTGCTGCATCATCAAGCTAAGCCTCATTCGGTAAGCAAGTCCTACAACTTGGGTTACAGGATCCGGTTCACACCCAAGTATCGGGGTTCAATTTTTCTTCTAGTCCTCCTTCATGGTACTATACGGTGGTCATAATTCCTTCCTAGCAGTATTGTTTTTACATAGTTTATTAACCAAGTCAAACTAAAAAGTTGACCTGTGTTCCACAAGAGACATTTCTGGAGTTTTTAGTATTCCTTGTGAAGGAAGCCAGAGACTTTAATTAAAACAAAGTAGAAAAAAAATTCTAAAACATCTCCAAGTTTTCTCCAAGCTATCTGTAATTCACCTCAGTGAAAGCATTTCAAACAAGGGTTTTCCCTCAGGTTCAGTGATCTGGTCCTGTAGCTCTGGACAGTGACACGCCATTCTCTCACACACTAAACTGATTTTAAAAGGTAATTCACTTGGTGCTTTTGACGTGTATCCTAATTTTATTGGTACAGTATCACAGTTCAATGGGCTGCTTCTTGTCAAACTTGAGCTATTATTTCTCTATCCTACATTTTTCAAATACTTTTAAAACCCAGGGAAGGAATTTCACACCACCAATCAAAATAAGCCAGTCAGCAGAATTGTTTCAATTTCCAGCTCTTAATAAATCACACAGAGTTAAGTCAGATTCATGAATTCCGGAGTAGTTATACATTTATGTTCTCAATTTCCATAACAGAAGTTGCAACCCAATGGGAAAATCTGAACTCTCTAATAGTCACCTGCTGAATTTCATTTCGGGCAGAACTCACTTGTTTATGTCTGCTACTCTCTCAGGGGAAAAAAGTTAACCTTAATACAAAATTAACATAAGCTTATTGTCTCATTCATTCACCTTTGTTTTGAGCTAAACAAACAAACAAAAAATTAATTTCCCCCCTCTAAATTTAACACTGGTCTCTATTTATTACACAACATGTCGTCCTATTAACAGAGATCAAGCAAGGACCATAAAAAATATCACACCTATTGACTTATGAAAGCAAAGCATAGGACTGTAAATCTCCTTGAAATCTCCATCAAGAGACGCACAGTGTCACCTTGTATGTAAGACGAGCACTTGCATGACCACTTGCTTGTGCCTGTTTTGTACCAGCCCCGCTTCTCACGAACTTGATTATTTGACTTCAGCATTTAAATGAGCACTGCTCCTCTTCTCCGAAGGCTGATAGCGCTAGGGCCTTTTCCCCAGGGCCAAAAGGAAGGCTGCTGCAGGAGCCCTTTGCCAGGGATGCTGAAAGTGAAGCAATGGAGTCCCACCCTTCCCCTGTGCTGAGTAGGGGGCTGAGGAATCCAGATTGATTCATTCCACAGCTGAGGTCTCCAAGTTCACAGCATAATGTGCTGCAGTCATGTCCCTAAACTGGCTTCCTATCAGACTTTAAAATGAAACATTATGCCTTTTCTCTTCAATACTAACTTCGCCAGAAAGGAGTTTTTCATTTTAAAAACAAAAGTGTGTGTGTGGGTAGAAATACTGGAATAAAATAACATCTGTGACCTGATACCTGTGTGTCAGGAATGATTAGTCTCACTGAGGGTGCATAAACATATGTAGCAATTAATTCAGCTCCTTTCTGGGTACAAGCATCACATTTTCCTTTTCTCCTGTTGATTACAAATGTTGCGTGATTACTTTTAATCCAAAAGCAATAAATTTGTACTGACTGCTTAATCTGATCTGTAAACTGAGATTTTTGGTTTCATCAGTCACTGATTTATTGCATTTTTGAGACAAAACAGCCAATGTTTGATACGGCTTGGTTTTAATGTACTGCATCTTTTTCAGTTCTTACTTTTACTATGTTTCTGTTTACTTAAATTCCTTCTACAGAAATTAAAACCAGTAATGATGATCTTTAAAGTTCCAAATATATTTCTTCAACGTTTCTTTCTTTCCCTGCCCCTCCCCCTGCCCAGGTTTTCCACTTGGGGTGAATATATAGTACCAAAGACATTTCAAATTGTGCAGTGTTAGTCGAACCTCAGAATGTGTTTAAACTCTCTCTGTGCAGTTCTCGTATTGGCCAAATACAACATTTTACTCTGCCAGAAAATGCCACGTTGTAAGAGAGAATAATTTTAGGTACTTTCTTAACTGTACACCAGATGGTGATAACAAAAGTGATAATATCAAACAAGTATTGACTTGTCTCTAACCCCTGCTTCTGCATGTTATAGATGCAAAAGGCCATTCATACAAAGTGCTTGCCATGTATTGTGCAGTATAGAATAGACATTCCAAAAAAAAATGGTCCCTGGAGTATCCAGGAAGCACCCTGGCTGAAATTCCCCAATGAAAATGGAAAAGGCAATGAAAAAAAAAAAATAATCTATTATTAATGTCTTGTGGTTATGCTTTAAAGTGAACCATGTCCAGAACTTCACAGTTTTCTTTCACTCAGTAGCCTTAACAGAGCCTCTTTGTTCTCATGTAGGCTATATTCTCAGCTGTGTTCTCCTGCATTTCCAGATACTAAACCACAATGACCACATTAGATCATGATAGTGGGAAATCCCCTTCTTGGCTGATTTGCTAGAGATTGCCATGAAACTGGTGTAAGGATGACTACGGAGAATAGAAAAGAGTGCTGACAATGTTTTAGTTGTATTTGATGGCTGGTTTCTCATCTAGTGCACACTGCATTAGCATCCTTAGTAAATGAAGTTGGGTTAGTTTAGGTCAGCTCAGCACATGGTCCAGTATCTCACTCCACATCTGTCTCCTGTCTAAGGCATCGTTTCTGTGAAGGAAATAAAAGCCAGTGAGTGAGCTTTAAAGGGATTGTGCATTACTCTTTCAAATGAATGTGTTGTATAATAATATTACAATTAAAGGCTGTATCTTTATTTGAGTTACCTGGCTAGAGGAGTATTTGTAAATTATTTGAAACATCACAGAAAACAATTAAAAAAAATCCGTGAAAGCAAGTATCTAAAAATAAAGAAAAACAAATCCTTCGTCCCTTCACACTCCAATAAAAGCGGTGGTTGGAGCTTTCTACTTCCTGCGGAAATGGATAAAACTTAGCTGCCTTCTGTCTTAATTTCTCCTGCACATTTCTGGGTCCTGACATTTTCTTTCCCTCAGCCAAATAAGACCTGAAATTATGGCCTCTCCGTGCTGCATTACATGACTTAAGAAAGAATACCAGAGTACCTCAGAAACTCCATTGGAATAAAGTCATCCAAATTTCAGTGTCAGAGTGGTTTGCTTACAGTTTGAATATGAGGGTGATCCATTCCAACTGCTCTGGAGAAATATTTCGCTGTTCAGCCCCCTCTTCCTTCCCCCTCAGCTCCTGCTCCAGGCTTCCTCAAGTTATTTCCAGTTTGCTTTTAATGGAAATTCCTTCTGACCCCAATCTGGTGCTTGATGAATTCAACCTTTTGCATGTATCAGTCACAGTAGCCTTTAATCCAGTTTATGGAGGGCTGGGGAGAACAGAAAGAAACAAATGCATGGAGATCAGTAAAATCACAACAGAGTGATCAAAATCCACCCCCAAATGGTAGTAATTAAACAGTCTTCTGACGCTGGTAACTGAGCGGCTTTTTAATATCTCACTGCTTCTTACCTGAGTTCGAGCCAATGTTCAGGATCTTCTAGACTCATCAAATTACGGGTTATAGTTTTGCTTCCAAAGTCTGCCTGGCAATTTCTCCTCAGTGCTCGTGTAGTCAAAGTCTCATAGGTATTAAAGGCCTCTGGCTGATCTCTTCTTGAGTATGCATAGTTTGCATGCCTGACTGCATAAGAGGTCCTTATGTCTGATCTCTGTCATAGCCAAATAACGTGTCCAGACAGACAGCCATCAGCACCATCTTGTGGTGCTGGCACCACCAATCCTTTTAGTGCTGTCATGGTGCAAAAGCTAGAAGAATCAAACAGGCACCACCTAAAAATCACACTCTGAATTTGAAACTGACTTTGACCTACATCCCTATTAAGGCTCTGTTCCATGGTTTCTTTACATAAAAATTCTGACATATTTCAAAATAATAAAAGGTTAATTATACCAATAAAACTATACGGTTGGCATTTTCCCCTCATAGTCATCTGAGCCCTCATTCCATTTATTTCTGCTATCACACATTCATCTTTTATTTTTCCATAGTTCTGCTACACAATTCAGAGGATGTGTGTGCTACTTGCCATCGGTTTGCATTTAGAAGTCAAAAGCACTGGCCTTGTGTCAGCCTAAACGTGGGATTTGCCAAGTTTTCCACGGGATCAAGTGTTCTGCAGGATATATGTCCACTAAGCTTAACAGTTTTGTCAGTAAACAATATTATGCCATTCATGAGGTTTATTCCAATCTTTCGGATCAGCCTCAGGGCATAGAATGGACAAATAATTTGCACCCATGCAATAACTTCATAAGAAGTTTTACGATACCCCTTCCACAATTTCATACTGATAGCTCCCCTTGAGGGAGTGGTATTAGTGGAAACATATAGCAGGACACCACTGGAATCAGACAGCAATTTCAGGAGTGGGATTTAACACAAACATTGTGACAAATTCCCTATTCAATTTGTATCATAAGATTGTATATAGCAGTTCCACCATTTTCTCACATCAGTGGAAAAATCTCTGAATGTTGTGTAGAGAGAAAGAAGTTGGAGAAGAAAATGAATAAAATGATATAACAAATCTTAACAAAAACTTCTTCTAGAATAGTGGTTTCTCTTAGCTCAGTGTATTCCTGTAAAATAAGATCCAGTAAGGTGTGGTTTTCATCCATGTATTGGAGGTGCTAAGGAGGAAACCTGTGCCCTCTGATATCCCAGCAAGATGACATGTGCCTTCTACATATTATTATTTCTTTTTTCCCCCAAACACACGAAAATTCCAAGATCCCAACAGCTTGGAATTGAACATTCAGTAGAAACCATGTAGCACCTCTGCTGATTTCAGCTGAAATGCAGTGTCTTACAAAACTCCAGATTGTTGCAGGGACCACAGATCAGTGCTATCCAGTTCAGGGGAGCTTAAGATACCACGACCAAACAAAAGATATTTTTTTAAAGATAATAGGAATCCTTTTCCTCAAACTACTCAGAATGCCATATAGCAGCTTTACATGACTCATCTTCATTGCTTCAGTAAGGCTTCTTATCAGTTGAGGAGTCAAGATTTTATAGGGGATTTCCCTACCTAGAGAACGGCAAAGAAGCAAAATCTTTCCTCTTACTCTCTGGACCAACAGTTCAGCTGGTCAACTAATTTTCTCACTCTTGCATTGCTTCACTCTGTCATAAGGAGTTGATATTTCTTGAGAAAAGAAAAATACCCTTCAAGTTGATGATTGAGGCAAACTCATAACTCCTACTTTTATGAGATGTAACTCATGAAACTACTGGGCTTCTTGTTACAATGGAGGACCTCCATTTTCCCTCTCTTCACCTGCTCATAATTATTTTCTTCTCAAAAAAAGTGGGAAAGGATTTGTTGCCAAAGTGAGTAATGCTGAATAGGAAAACTAACTGGAGTAACTGTAGCAGTATTCTTCACTAATAACTTCAACATACCCCTTCCCCCCTGGGAAAACTATATCATATAATATATATTACTTTATTCCAGAATAATTAGTGTGTTTTCAAAGCAAAGCAGTTCTTACTTGGGAGGAATAAAGGAGAGCGAGGGAGTGCAAGCCACTTTTATTCTGGGTTAGAATTCCCCAGCAGCTGTTCCATGCCGCTCAACAGAGAAAAGAAGCCTGGAAAAAAATATGCTTTTGTGGGATTCAGAATGGACAAAGTCTTATCATTAAAGAAGCTGGATAAGAAGCAGTTAAAAATTAAAAGAAAAAAAACCTACCCAACCTCCAAATAAATCATACATTGCCCTCAGACAAAGACTTCTTATCAACATAGCCCAGAACCAGCTGTGTCCCAAATTAAGTACTATGCCTTTATCAATAATCCCAAACCATAAGACCAACTCAAAACCTCTTTGGAAAAGAAACACATGTATTATGTAAGGCTCAGATAACATACTAGTGCTTAATTTGAGCCAATACAAGTTTCTGGTGTGTTCAAAACTAAAGATGTTAGCAAAATATGTTAAAGCGCTTTCCTTTCTGTTAGTTTTGAACTGAATCCATTACCACAGATGTTTCTGCAAGATGTTGTTTAATTTTAGTTAAGTTGGTAGACAAAAAATTTAATAAACATAAATATATTAATAAAAACTTTGTAAAAAGTTTTGAGGAAAATTTATTCTCCTCTTTTTTTTCTTCCTACTTAAAGTTGCAGTCAAAAAAACCCCAGCCTATAAATGCATGAAAAAGACTTCTGTGGAAAACTCTGATTAATTTTATCAAGGGAGTAAAGTTTGCAGATACATTGCAAGAAACCTACTTTCTGTGCAAGAATAAGACTTGAAGGAAATCATTCCTCAAATGTATTTTCTCACTCTTCTTGTTTCATTGGTAACTTTGAAACTCAAAACTAGTTTCAGTTTTATCCCACGGTAGAGACTAATTTTCATGGTCTCTCACAGGAGTACAATATTAACTTCAGGTTAAATTTTAAGGAGTGGTAAAACAATCTCTCTCATGGCAGTCTGTCCTCTTCAGGAGTAAGGAGCCTGCACAGACACTGAGATGTTAAGAGAAACACCATAATTAATCACTGGGGGCAGGGCACTGAGCAGATTCTGATGTCTGATCCCATTTTCTAATTACAAGAAATTGTGATGAAAGAAAAACAGATCAAATGTTCTAGTTCTTACACAAAGAAGTTGCCGTGGAAGGCACTGAAACAGGACAAAACATGACAAGATACAAAATAATCTAGAATTAAGGGGTTGATGTGAAGTGTAAGTAATGGACGGAGAATATGTAGTGGAAACACCTTAAGCATTTTATTCCCAGCACTCTCCTCTTCTTTGGATGGACAAAGGTGGCGGAAGTGGTGGTGGAGGTGGTGGTGGCAAAAGGCAAGGAAATGAAAAATGGAAGGAAAACTTTCTAGGGTAGAATTTATTCATCAAATATTCAAACAGCCTATCTATTTTAACCATTACTAAGTTATGTTTGAGAGTTGATATTTTACCTGTTGATTATCATGAAAGTTTTCTTATGAAATACATGAACATGCTGTGAGGTGCATATTGTTTCCTGAAAATTGCAATTTTAATCAAAAATATGTTTTCCTGCAAATATATTATTTAGCAAAAAATCTCAGCTATCTGTAACTCCAAGACTATTGAGTTCCACGCTGCAAGTGTGCCGAGTACCTTTCTTTCCTCCCCACCTTTTAAAGCCTGCTTTCTCAGCATAGCATTCAGTGGACACCGCACTAGCTTAACGCGGCCAGACACTGGGTAATAACCTTACCACTTGACTTGCCAACAATTTATACAGTCAAATCTGAAGCATTTTTTTACGGTGTACTTAAAACAAAGCCGTGCCAAAAAGGAAGTAAGGAAGCTGAAGCTGTGTGTGTGGGTCAGTATTTCAGACTGCCTCACGTGTAGGATCTGAAACGTGTTATAAAGCAAGTCAGCCCAGCTGTTCTCACTGAGGGGGTTCCACGTGGACTGAACTTAACACTCTTGTCTCCCCTAAAAAAGGTGCAGTATACTTGGGAAGATATTAGATGGTCACAAGAAACAATTTTAGTCTTCACATGTCAAAGCAAACATAAACCACGTAGTAGGAAAAATGTAATTCGCGCAGCAAGAATTTCAGCTTCGGTGTGCTACCTGGAACAGATCCTCCTTATTTGAAGAATCAGCTCTGTGGAAAGGTCTCCTGGTGGCTAGGCTGTGCCACGAAAAGGCAAGTTTCTCACAAGTCAACCTTGAGGAGATAGCTATATGAAGATCATCTGTTGATATTTATGGCCCTATGCACACACAGCACCTTACGGACTTCCGAGTGCTTACCTGACAATGTGAACATGGTGAGAATCATCTCATTCATCCAGAAAAAACGCTTCCAAAGGAAGGAAAATTTATTTGAAAATAGTAGCATCCTGTTGCATGAATGTGTGTGGGAGAGAGAAGGGACTTGAGAGAATCCTGCTGAACCAAGTCCTGGTATGTACCCAAAACGGTAACACAAAGGTCACTTGTGGGATATCAAAGGGACTGTCTACTTTCTTCCCTCTCTTACAGCATTTTGCAGATGAACAGTTTTGGCCTGAACTAAAAACAATGTTTTATAATTGTACAACACAAGTGTGCAGAGTTACAGAAGCTCACCAACTAGCTGTAGCTAGGAACCTTAAGACTGAAAGCTGCTTTGTATCACTTCTTGTGTCTGATGGCTGGCTGAGTGACAACACGGGGTCATATGCTATTACAGGGTCATTCTCTTTTTCACTTCAGAGGACAGGTCTAACTAACAGCCGCAGCCTCAGAGGCATCTATCTTCTGTATTCCTTAGTCACTGCCACGGCTTCTTCACTGCATGCCTACAAAATAGGCTGTGATAGCACAAGCAGTCACCTTGCTTCAGTCTGCTGTCTTTCCTGCTATCCTCTTGCTGCTGTAACACCTGGTGCTGGAACATAAGCAGTCAAAAGCCTTTCTGTGATGCATATTACAGTGCCGCCCTCTGCCCAGGCTGTGCATGTCTTAGCAACTGATATGCTTAAAGTCTCAGTTGTTGCGCTCAGACTGTTTTACCCGAACTCTCATCTCACTGGTCCTGGTTTTGTACCAGTGTAACTCAACTGAATTACGACTCACAGCACCTAACACACCTTTGCGATGGGATGAACTACCCTCTGGCTTTGATTAGCTTCCTGCCTTTCAAAAGCTTAAGTTAGGCAGTGAACCCAATTGCAAGTGAATTTACAGAAGCCCTTGTTGAGAGTAGTATCTGCACTTCTGGTACTAACTGTTTTGGATCTAATGAAAAGGTCACAGGAGTGAATGTTCCTTCTATCGTGTTCCCAGTGGAGATTATTCACTAGCCATTTGCTCAGGTCTCAGCTATTACCACACAGCACAGTGCCATAATTTCTGGAGGTGTTGTTCATTACCCAGTGTTCATTTGAACATGCCAGAAATATTTCTGTTCTCTGCCATCATGCCTGGAAGTGTCATTAACCTACACAGCATCACCAAACAAGTCAGCTCATGTGGCTGTACCGCAGCAGTGTTCCTGGAAGCACTGTTCTCATTCTCACTTCTCTGGGCGATCACAGATGACAGCAAAGCCAACCATTATTTAAAAAGATCACGAGGAATAAACCACACATTTGCCTCTGGCCACAGTTTTCCAAAACCTGTGCAGGCTACCTGAAGATGAAATTCACATAACCTCCCTTCCGTGACTTTTTCCCAACATGCTCCCATGGTTTTACCACCTTTGGTGCAGTACACAGCATAGCAATGGCTCACATCCCATACTTTCAGGAAGAGTTAGATTTGCTCAGTTTTGACTGTTTCATTGTCTCCCATGGTGGTAACACTATACTGAAATACTCTCAGACAGTTAGCTTTAAATATTATGGTACAGGATTAAACAATAACTGATAGCCTTCTCATTTTATTATTCAATAGTTAGGCATATAATGTGAGAGGTAGTAGTTTAGTAATCACAAAATACTTCATTGCTGCAGCAACAAATTCAAACACAACTACCTAGCAAAACCCACAAACAAAACTGGCCTACCTGTCTTTACTTCATCAGATGTAATTCTTTAATGATGTGATAATGCTTTTGCACCATTCAGTATCTTCATTTACTTTCATAACTACTATCGTCTCAGCAATCCTTTATCATAAATATATATGCATATATAAACACACACTGGGTGAACATGAAGACATTTTGACTAAAACATCCAGGACAACAAGCACAACTTTGACTTTGTTGTTTGGTCTAGTACAGGAGGACAAAGAAGTGCTGAAACAGAAGAAATAACTATTTTGAAAAGAGTTTCAAAGAATCATAGAATACCAGGTTAGAAGGACCTCAAGGATCATCTGGTCCAGCCTTTCTTAGCAGAAGAATGGTCTAGACAAGACAGCTCAGCACCCTGTCCAGCTGAACCTTAGAAGTGTCCAATGTTGACACCTGGGGAGATTATTCCAATGGCTGATTGTTCCCATTGTGAAAAATTGTCCTCTTGTGTCCAATCGGAATCTCCCCTGGCGTAACTTGTATGCGTTAGCCCTCATCTTTTTGATATGACTCCTTGTGAAAAGGGAGTCTCCATCTTTTTTGTAAGCACCCTTTAAATACTGGAACATGGTGATAAGGTCTCCTCTAAGCCTTCTTTTCTCAAGGCTGAACAAACCCAATTCTCTCAGCCTTTCCTTACATGGCAGGCTTCCCAGTCCTTTGATCATCTTTGTGGCCCCTCTCTGGACCCTCTCCAGCCCGTCCAAATCTTTTTTGTACAGCGGGGACCAAAACTGAACACAGTGTTCCAGGTGTGGCAAGAAACTTACTTATACCAGAAGGGCCGCTAACTGCTGAAGATGGCTTTGTGCAAGCCACACTGATTTTCTTAGTAGAATTATACAATGTTTTCTAGCGATAATCAAAGCAGATGAGGAATTAAAAAAAAACAAAAACAAAAACAAAAACTGGAGAAAATCTCAAAGGCTTCTCCAGCAGAAACATGCTTCTTAGGTCTAGTGGAATGCACAGCCACTTAAATGGAGCCTACAGAAAATTTTTGAGAAGACACTTATATTGAAGCTTGGTTAATGTTAATACTTGATGACATCACAGCAAAATTGCAAAAATCTAGGATTGTTTTAGTACACAGCTGGTATAGGATGACTGCAAGTGACTTTTCCCTGTGGGTCATGAAAATGAAACTTTAAATGTGGTCAGTGCCTTAAATTCTTCCTGCCAAATTAATGTTGATTGGTTTGAAGAAGCCCTCTCCATGCTGCAACCAGCATCCTTTGTCAGTCAGAAACCCTGACTTCACTGGCGTTTGCTGCAGCCAGATGCTGTGCTGAAATGCTTGGGATGAAAGGAGGGCCTGCACAGCTGCTACTTTGCTGTATAAGCCTAAAACCCCCAGACCCCATTGAGTGGCATGAGAGTGAGACAGATTTTGTGAGAGGGGGTGGGGGTGCAGGCAGTGGGAGCTGGAACTTCCTTTAGGAACAGCTATAAGTATGCATCTTGGTGTACTGGCTCCATGGCTGGTCCTCTCCAGATGGACTCTTGGTATGTGCAATTTGCTTTTGACATTTCCTGGCTGACAGTAACTATTATGATTCTGCACACATGCACACCCGCCCTCCCTCATTCCTGAAGGAGAGGTAGGGCTTTAGTGTTCCCTATGGTTACGTCTAGACAGGCCAACTTGTTTAGCCGTGTTTTTTTCCTGTGCTATAAAAAGACTCATGACTTCTTTTTTCTTTAAAGGAAGTCCTGGAAAAAAGGAGAAGAAAGAAGAAGAAGAAGAAGAAGAAGAAGAAGAAGAAGAAGAAGAAGAAGAAGAAGAAGAAAAAGAAAGAGTAGCCCATCTCCTAAGACCCTTGATTTCTTAGTTTCTCAGTAATGTAACAACTATATTCCAAAAGTTATTCTGTACTATGCCCTATATCACTACCTACCTGCTAATAAATATATCTGTACAGAGAAACTTTATGTCAACATGTTGTTTAATGTCAGATTTGGCTATAAAAGGCTAGATTATACATTCTTGATAGCCTTTAAAAATTGTTATAAATTTCCCTGTTTGTCTTCTTTATCCTAAAACAGGGCTAAAAACATCTTGCATTCTTTTATCTTTGACTTGTAGGGCACCTCTGACAAATTTTCTGCTATTTTGTGAACAAGTTTAAAGCATTTGTTTTCACAGTTTCTAGTATCACCCTAGAGAGTTCTGTTTTCCTGCAGTCAGAGGAATTCTTGATGAATTATTATACTGCTGCTTTTCATAATAATTTCTGCCTCACAGGATATTCCACATCAATGGATGAGGAAAAGTGTTGAAAGACATCTAACTCCCATTCACACTTCAAGAGTGAATCCTACCACTTCAAGCAGCCACACTCTAGAGATGTGGCCTTAGGGGCAAGTTTCTGTGGAGTTCATACATCTTCTTCTCCATACATAAGGTAGTTTCTGCCACGCAGCTCAGTGCTCAGGACTGCTTGTTTCAGTCTAAGTAGGCATGCCCTCAGCCATGAATTATTTCAGGCTACTCTACAGCTTTTTAAATTGGGCAACCAAAAGCGGAGATAAGTGAAAAAATAAAGTATCCACTGAATAACTGAGATTTTCAGAAACATCACTGTCTGTGCACTTACGCAGTGTTCATCATCCTTACATCAATAATCAGCTGTGAGTTGGTGTACTGACTCATTCTCTCTTGAGTGGTTTCTCTTTTGTGTAGGAAAAGCAGAGCTAACTCTCAATTTCAATTTGCTTTTCAAATGGAATAGATGGTCCTACAGAACAGATTGCAGCATTAATGAACAAGAAGTCCTGCAGGCAAGCCCTCTTGAGTGTTGGACTTGAACTTTAATGAATATTATTATTTCATTTACAAGTAACTACACTTTTCAGTAGATTGTTTCTTGTGATTCTGTAAAACCTACTGCTTGAAACATACACAAACAAAGTACTTCCCCCCCCTCATTTTAAAGGGAACAGTTGCTCCTGGCGATAACATACACCTTTCCTTCTTAATATTTTACCCTGCTTTCAAACTTAATATTAACTGTGTAGAACCATAAAGAGGGACGGGAGTCAAATAGCAAGCAGGATTTTTGGAGACTGCTGCTAATATAAAACCTACAGTATCCGATGCCTATTGGGTTGTTGCTGAATTTTATCTCAAACTGGTGAATTGCTTTTTTTTTTTCTCCTTCTCATAAATATCCTACAACAGCTCTCTCTCTCAGCTGAAGTTGCATAACGTGCACAACTTGCACAGGGGCCTCACTTCACCCTCACCAGCTTGCTCCTTGGTTACAGGAAACATAGCTTGAACATACCGCATTTTAGTTAATACCAAGCTTTTCTTGCTCCAGGTTGGACCTTGTGCAAAAAAATGAAAGCCTACCAATCTTTAACTTCCTGCTGCTGAGCAGTGTGACTTTGCACTAAATAAATATGTTATTGCCATGTACAGAGTGGGAAACAGTAGGAACAGAAAGTATAAGAACACAGACTGAATTATGATGAGATGTATTATTTTGTAAAAGACTTATTTGAGGATGCACAGAGGTCATTGCTCCATTCTGGTCTTTAGCCTCAGAAAGAAGACTGAGTCATGAAGAAAAACTATTTCTAACAGGAAATGGATGCGACTCAACTGAAAGAGATCCAAATGACAAATAATTTATGCAGGTCACCCATGAAACCTGGGAGATGTTAGACAGGCCTTTGGCATATAAAAATGTGCAAGGAGGTGAAAGAGTGCCTCTTTCTCCCCTCCTGTTTTAACTACAATTTGCAAAAAAGGTATTTTCCACAGTAGGTGTCTGTGGAGGCATCAAAATAGGCAGAAAATGGCTATCTTCTTGGCACAACCTCTTGACATACTGGCCTGAGGACTTATAGTGAAATATTTCTTCTACTTTGGAGTCAAAGTTGCCTCTCTGCTCTGCTAGATCTTGGCTTTCCTGTGACTTATGAAAGACAGATTATGATGTCTCAAAAAAAAGGATATGATTTAATAAGGGAAATAATCTGTAAGTTATTAGCAATAGCTAAGTCTCTACTGAATTGCAATTTTGCCAGTCTGTTTTCATAAGAGTTAGTAAAACGTGAAAGTAAAAGTACTAAATCTTACTCAGGAATCCACTGTTCAAGCAAAACCCCAAGGAAATGGACTTTTACCTAGAGTTTTAAGTGCCACCGGTAGAAGAAGCAGCTGTAGAAGCACCATAGTCATCCATGATTACATCTTTATAAAGAGGGAAATCCAGGTAGCTGCTCTAGAAAGCGGGGTTGGGTGATTCCCCCCTTACTTAAAGCATACTTTATGTATGCTCTTTCACTTTTCGTATCCCTGGTTAACTCTTTCCTGAAACACAGGCTAGGTCCCAGAACTTTTCAGGAAGCATTATATGAAACTTAATGTCTCACAAGTTTTAACATGCTGTGAATAGTTCCTAATCAACTTATAACGAGGGACTACTGAACAATTTCTAAATAAACAAGCTTCGTGTGTCACAGTGCGCTCACTGTAGGCAGTAGACAAGATAGCAAGTAGTATCTGCTATAACTGTGCTGGGTGGGAGAAGAAAAAGAACAGGGGAGTCCAAGGCCAAAGGAAAAACAGCTATGTCTTTCACACTAATATGAGAAGGAAGGTGGAAATAGAGGCCCTGCTCCATAGGCTGCTGTTTTCTCCCTTCTTGCTGGTCCTTCTGCCTTATCCTTCAGTGCCCTTGTGGGATGCTCTGGAGAAAAAGGGATTTTTGCTGGCTGCTAAGCAGTTTGGATTGGTTCCCTGCCACCTCCTTCCCTAACCCCAAAACTATCAATAGGGGTGGCAAATAGCCAGAAGGGGACATGTTCCCCCAGAAGACCTATTTGGACGTTGTCAGGAGTGTCATGTCCTTTTTGGCCCAAGACCCGTAGTGAGAATGAATGTGACCTCCTGATGCACTGCGCCGTGCTATGCCATGCGCTGATGCAGCCTCACTGGTGGGTGAGCAGGACAGGGAACCAGGCACAGCCAGAGCTCTCTGGGCAGCACCAGGGTGGTCCAGAGCTAGTTGAGGATGACAACAGTAGGAGTTACAGGTAGCTACAGGAAAACAAGCAAAACACTCCCAACCTACAATGCCTGTTTGATTTCTGTATATTCCTAGATCCTGTAGTTGCTCAGCCTTTTACCTTTTTCCTTGTACAAGTGCAGAACAAAAATCCCTGCTGTCCTTATTAATTTTATTCCTTCCTTTGGGCCATAAACAACAGAAGCACAGAAACAAACAGTATATTGAAAATGTGATGTTCATCAGATAACTTTACATTTATACAAGAAGTCATGTCCCTAGGAGAACCTAGTCAAGAAATTAGCAATTTTGCATATTTGCCGTTCACCAGGGATCAATTAAAAGTCTATTATACTCTTTACTGATGGTGCAAGATGAAAACAGCTAATATCTCCAAGGGAACTTCTTATAAGATGCAAATTGAACTTAACGAGAAAAGACATTTGACAAATGCTGTTAGCTGTAAGATGCACTTAGCATTTGTCAAGAGCTGTATTTCTGACAATTTATAATTTAGAGCATAACCCAGCTTGTATTGATGTAAATGAGACTGAGTGCAGTGGCTTTGACAAGGCTTCGGAGCACTGGATACATCGAGCAGACCAGCTTAACAGGTTTCACATTAACCTACAGTAAATGTATGAAGAAAGCACTAGATGAACAGCCATAGTCTGGGCTGAGATGAATTTTAAAGAAGGATACCTTCTGCGAAATAAAGAGTATATTCTCTGTATATAGATTGAATGGACATGAGAATTTTAATTATAAAAAAATTAATGCATGGGGTGGAGACAGACTCAGCCTTGCTTTGGAAGTACTCAGACATATGAGTATGATGACAACCAATAGGAGAACTAGTCATGCACTAAATTTAAAGGACAGAGTGCTTTGAAAGATCAAAATATATATTAAAAGGAAGGGTCCTGTAGAACAAGCCTTACATGAATATCCTCAGGAAGAATAATCAGCAGTAATAGTTTTGACTTAGTTACTCAGGGGTATGTTTGTCACCAGACAGGGCAGTCTGTGATCCCATCTCCAGTATCAGTGAATTTTAAGCACATCATGCACTGCTACCTAAGGCTTCACCCTTCCCGGGACAATCTCAGGCACAATAAATCTTATTCTCTTCACTCTGAAAGGAAAACTCTTTTTTTGTACTTTTATGACTACTTTCCAAGAGGGATTTTAAATAATAATAATAGTGGGTACCAGAACCTTGGACTAATATTTCTTTGTTATCAGTTTCTTGGAAGGAGGTGAAGTTTTCAATCTACTAAGCTGCATTGTGACCTTTCTGACTTACTCTAAAATTGATCACATTTAAATGTTGGGCCTGTAGATCTTTCCAGTTGGGGCTACTGTTCAGAATCATCTTTTCAAATAGTTCCAGCCATAATCTAGATAACTTTGTTTTCAAAACCATTGCACCTCTCATATACCTAGGTATGTATAAACCACTTCAGCGCATCTGCAGAACTCTTCTCATTCCCTCACAACAGGGCACCTCAACTCAGGCTGAGGTTTTTCCAAGGAAAATTTGCAGCATGCAAAATTTGGCCATGTTCTTACCTGTCCCATTTGGGACTACTCTTTCAGCCAATCTATGTTACTAGCCAGGGTTACAGGTGTCTTAACAGGTGTGTAGCAAGGTTCTTATTAAATGGTGAGTACTATTCATATAAAAGTAAGAATCTTTGAAGGCAGCAAGGTTGAGGAATCAAGTAGGTGAGAAAGATTCGACAGGACAGATTATGGGAAAAAGGAGAAGACTGAAAAAAAAGGAAGCTGGTTTGGAGAAGAATAGTCAAATTTATAAGTAAAAGACCTTTGTCAACGTAAATAGCATTAATAGGTAATTGTAATAGCTCTTGAGTAGGAAAAGGAGAAGTGTCTGAAGACTTAGACTCAGACAGCAAGGTTGTATGAATGTGAATGTATGGACAGACCCTGTGACTTACTGACTCTTCTGCTCTTTTTGTTGCTACCTTCATTAGCTTTTTCTCCCCTGGAATTATATCCTACATAATTTTCCAACATTGAAATTACAGCAAGTACACATTACAAACAAACTTCAAACCTTGGCTAGATTCAGAAAATTTTCTGTCACTTTGTTTTGATTGAAAACCCACAATACAAACATCTTATTTATATAAAGACAGCTCCCACCAAGGCTAGAACCGCAGCTTCCTTGTCAAGCATGAAAAAAGCGTATACAAATTTGTCTTTGGGTCCATGTCACACCACTGAGTGTGACACAGGCTCACTGTGGTGGCAGAGCAGTCTGAGGGCACACAACTGTTTACATCACTCTAATTAATGCCAGACTTGTTTTCAAAGAGCAGCAGAGGGTACAGAAGGACTACATCAATGTTGTCTTATTTTAAAATATTGTTAAACACAATCTGGAAACCAAAGCTATAGTAAATTCAGAGTGTGATTTACAAGAAAAATCAAGAAAAGCTATAAGCTAAACCACAAGTAGAGAAAAACAAACATTAAATGCTGAATTTCCACTCATACAGTCTTGGATCCCCTGGTTATATACATACTGTCAATTATAACAAGGCACAGAGCCGTGAGCTCCAGTTCTCTGCCTACCACTCTTTCTAATATATAGGAAAAAAGGACAATATGAGATTCATATGGTCACCATGATAAGGGAGACACTGCTTAAAACCATGGTTTCTTCTTGGCTTGCTCCAAGCCAGAGAGAGTTGGCAGCATGAAGGGAGGCATGAAATGTCAGGGTTTGGGCTCAAGCCTGAGCCTGAGCCATGAACTAAGACAGGAAAAGTCTTTTGATCCTGCTTTTTTTATCCTTAGTGTAAATCTGTTGGTTTCCACTGAGCTGTTTCTGTTCATCATGCTGACTAACTCCACCAGCATGTCAGTTCAGCAGCAAGCTGCCTCTCTTGCCTTGTAAATACTTGCAGAGGAGCAGTCACTCAACTGAGATGCTGTCAGGTCTGTCTGAATTCTCTCCCATTTTGAAATCTGTTCATTACAAAAAGGTAGGTAGAGAGAGGGAGTAAGTGACAACTCTCTGATCCTACAGCAGCAGCTGCTGTGGTCTTGGCTCTGAGGTAGACAGGCATCAGAGTCCATGACTGCCTTAGAGATTTGTCAAGATCTTTCCTAAAGTGCTGTCAAGCTGTTTCATCTTTCAAAACAGAGAAGGTGGATTTTGCCCGTCTGCTTATATCACCACATCTGTAAATGTGATCAAAGTAAAGAGCAGTTGCACCGTAAGAGATTTCTGTGGGCACTTGTTTAGCAAAACTGGTACAACCCTTATGTCTCTCCAATGCAAGCACAAGTAGCTGAGTTCCACAGAGAAATATAAAAATAAAATACCATGTTATTTCTTCCATTGTATGGGAAGATTTTTCATTTCTAAAGCAAAACAGGCATCTGGGCCATTCTGCCTCTAGAGCAAGGTCTATTTGCCACAAGCCCTCGTGCAAAGATGGCTCCGGCCCAGCCAGCTGCAAAACAGAGGCATGAATAGATTCAGAAGCTCTGAAAGAGCTGCTCTGTCTGCGCCTTTAAAATCTTGTATCCAAAGGTCCCATTCTTTTCTGGTTTTCTCTGTGCTTAAATACCTCCAGTTTCTCTCTGATCACAATGATCTCGTGCGTTTGCATGCCCAACTTCCACAGCAGGCAGGACAAAGGGGTCTGTTATAAATGCAGGCCCAGCTAGAGCTTGCTCACAGGCCTCACACCTATATTTCTTCCATAAATCCCAGTCAAATCTCTATTCTAAGAGGCAATTGCTGAGTTGGCTGCTGGCCCTGGAAACCACAGTTTCAAATAAAATGCAATAGAGGAGAAAAGGAAACCACTTTTCTTCTTAAGAACAACAAAACAAAACTACCTACTCCTGCAAAAAAAAAGAAGGATTTTAGGTAATGGTAATAAAAATGAGTTCAAATTTAAACCAGAGAGAAAAAACCCTTCTGAAAAAAGGTTCCTACTTAAAGGTCAATGGGGCAAAAGCCTCAAGTGGTATAAAGTGAGAGAGGTCCCTGAAGTTAATGGATGCCTGACCTTTTATTCCAGAAGTGGATTGATGTCTGTTTGCAGGAGATTCACCTCCATAGATGTGATCTGTTGTGACGGGAGCAAGTCCTTACATTGCAGCTTCCCCCTCACAGATTCATGTTTTGATTGATTTAGCAGCCACCTGGGCTAACTGGCAGAAATGGAATAAGAAACGTTTAATTAACATCACAGGAAATGCTCCAAGTGTGCTTGGAAATAGCGGGGATAACATTAACATGTCAGTAAATATTTCACAGGTTTACAGTCCTTTCAATTTAGACTTTTATTGACTTGACACACAAGTATATCCCTGTGCTGCCTTTAATCCATTTATAGTTGGTTGGTTTTTTTAATCAAAGATATGGATAAAAGGTAACAGGAGACCACTAATTTCATGCTTGACACTCAGGGGTCCAGCAACCCCTGCATCACCTCAGAGTATTTTGCAAGACGTTTACTATCTAGAGCTGGAAAGAATCCCTGCTGTTCAGCCTCTATGTCATGCTATATAAATAGGTCTGATGAACAGAAAAAAAGCAGCAAAGGAAGTGGAAGAATGATTTCTCCTTTTTGCAAAAGACGACGAAAACACCACCTTGTTGGTAGAAGAAATTAAACTGTTGTACTGAATTGTGAATCTGAATCACCGAGTCCATGTGAAGGCAACATTCCAGACAAAAGAGACTCAGAAGTTTTTTTGTACCTGACAGCTTCTCTGAAAAAGCACATATTTCCAAATTCTTTTCCAGACCTTTTCAACTATTCTAAATTGAAACAAAACCAAAACCCCCAAACCCAGCATTTTGACAAGAAAGAGATAAGTCTTACAGTGTGAACAGGTCTTGCTTGGTAAGCCAGTTAGTCTGTGTTTCCAACAAATTGTAAAGGCTGCACTGCTAATCAGAAACATCAGATTTTACCTTCAATATTTGTTATGGGCCTAGCAAAAAATTTAGAAAAACCTAATTATTCAATAACAGCAATCAAGGAAAGAAAGAATGTGGCACTGTTACAGAAGACTGAAACATTGCTCACGGTGTATTAAATGAATATGGACCCAACAGCCATACTAGATTATTTTAGGCACACAAAGTGCTGTAATAGCTACCCAGTGATCAATGCTGAGCAGAAAAAATTCTGTAGAACAGAATTTCTCTAGGTTAAATCTGAAACGAATCTTAACTCTGTTCTTATCAGACTTCAGTGCCTGCAGGAACAGCCATAGCTTGCTCTCAGGAAAAACGCTTGGACACGGCATACCAACACCTACTTTTATGATGCCTTTTCCTGAGGAACAGCTAAATCAGTTCATTCCATAAAGCCAGCTGAAAGGTACACAAATTATCATTGTGCATATGGGGTGCATGTGAAATGAAATATGAAATCGATCTGCTAGTGGAATGGAAAAACAGGCACGGTAAGAGCTCTAGGAATAAAATACTGAAATTACTCAGATTGCTTTCTAACTGATGCAACACACGGATGCCTCAGCCTTTCAAATAACCCATGGTTGGCCCCTGGAAAGATGAGTTTTGTTCATGTTAAAGCAGGCCACAATAATAATAGTACATTTCTTGGAAATGTACAAAAGTCAGGCTTTGCAACTGATTTGGAAACTCTGTGTTTAGAAATCAATTTGAATGTTTCTTTAGATGCTTCGTGGAAGGAGCTGCTTCATGACATTAACTCTGGTGTTCTAGCCACCAAGATGTAGAGATGAGTGACTGCATGGATGTAGCAACCACTAGGCATTGAAGTGGCTCCGCAGCTGGATGCAGGGAGGTTACATTCAGACTCAGATGTGGAACTGGCACTTCAGATTTACAGTTACAGTTATATCAGAAATCACAGCTGAGTTACTTCAGGCTTTATCAGTTGCAGAAGGAACGAAGTTGCTGTTGTATATATCACATTTGTATCTCTATGGGATAGGGCTTTTAATACCTCTTGATACTTTTACTAGCTTTTACTACTGTAAGCTTCATCCCGGTGAGACAGTCTTAAGTTTTTCATAATTATAGATTTTTTTTTGAGAAAGGGAGAAATGTGAGCTCTGACCCACCAGCCTAAGTGAGAAAACTTTAAATACCTTTGTCAATGGACTCTAGTCCTGCTGCCAAGGCAGTGATCTTTGTAAGGGCCAAATAAAAACTCAAAGTGGGTAAATTCTCACAGAAATAAAAGGCTGAAGAAGCTGTTCCTTTTCCAGAAAGAGTAACAAAGATACCTTTATATGAGCTGTTCAAACAACCGGAGCTGTGGGAAGAGGAGGGGGAGTACGTGCAGAACAAGAGATTCCAGCGGTTTGACTGAGTGTTAGTTAGAGTAAGAAAGGAGCTGCAGCCCTTGCGGGTGAGTTAAAAGCAGCAGCTGAAAATGTGCAGGCTGTTCAAACAGGCTTGCAGTGCTTTAAAGGACTTTTTGAAATTCCGATGAGAGTTCTTTCTTGCACCTTAAACCTAAGATATCAGAGACAAAAAATAGGTAAGTTGGGAGTATTTAAAAGCTTAAATACCTCTTCCTAAACTGTGGCCTTTACATACTTACAAGCCCCCAAATACCTTGGTCAAAGTCTTTAGAGAGCTTGCTAGAGACAGATGATGCTGGCTTTTCCTTGTTTTCAACTGCAAAAAATGCACTATTGGTCCTAAAAAGTACATGAAACACCTCCCTGATATTACATTTCTGTGGGAAATTGCCCTGAAGGATGTTACCTGATCATTAATGGAAAGGGAATGGGTACATGAATGTGACTTGAAGCAACCTCTGCAGTAAGGTGCTGTTTGGACTCTAACAACCTAACAAGTATCATTCCAAGGAATAGCAATATAGGATAAAGTTTGTATCAGCATTTGTTAGGTGGATGGGTCATTTGTTGTTTTGTTTCTCCTGTCATTATAAACACATGAAACAAACGTAACTGCAATCTTTTTGACACACATTAAATCAGATCTTTGTCTTGGTCCTTTAGGTATCTCCATGCTAGAGATCTGGAAAGAGGTTTTAAAACTTTATCTCCAAGATGTACGAAGGCTTTATGCATAGAAAGAAGACCTAATGTATGACATTAATTAGCCAGCAATCCAGAGTTTGACACCAGCTAAGCACGTGTGCATATATGACATGACAGACTGTTGTACAGAAGCTGATCCAACTATCAAAGAATCAAAGAACTAATAGGAAAGCGAGTGTTCAACACATTTTTCCATCTTGGTTTGGAAATGTTGGATATGCTGATTTAAAACTCACACACAATGAGGTATACTTGCAAATTGTTTTCTACAGTCACTGAGTTAACAAATAGGAAAATGTGCATCTGGTCAAAATTTTTAACTCACAAGCAACAGTTTATTCTGAAGTGGACTGGAGAAGAAACTTTCATAACTGACTATGCTATTTCAGAAAATACTATAGAAAATTTCAACTGTTTTTCTCAGAAAAAAATGTGGACTTTCCCCCCTTATGTAATAAAAAAATATTTCAATAAGAAATATCAAGAAACATTTGAATGAAATATTTGTGGAATAGTAAATCCATCCAATGTATTAACGAGAGAGAGAGAGAGTATGTGTGTGCGCGTGCGTGTGCGCGTGCCTATGTGTATAAAATCTCGCTCTGAACAGGGGCATAAGGCTCACTCTCAGGATAATATGTTTTCATTTTTCAGAGTGTGAAAACAATGAAATAAACACCTTTTGCAATGTAAGCAAGCACTATGTATTTTTTTCCAACATCACATGTGTTACGTATTTTAGCACTTTGTCCTGAAGTATACCACATGTCTAGGAATACATAGAAAAACTACAAATGAAAATCTGAATTTTTCTAATGTTAAGTAGGCCTGAAGTTTATATTTTCTATCTGCTAAACAGTAAAAATTTTCACAGTTATAACTTTTCAATAGTAACATATTTATTCTCAAGTATTCAGCAACAAAGAAGCATCACTGTTGTTTAACATTTCTGGCCCGCCGTCAGGTCTTTCAGCATTTTTTTTCTTTTAAGTGCATAACATTTTGGTTAGCAATCCAATATTTCCTGATTATATCTGTTTGTTCTTTCATGTTTATTTTCTTTGTTGGTTATACACAAGTGGGCTCTGCCTTTTTCATTTTTTTTTTTTCCCCTGCATCAAGCAGAATATTTGCAGTTTGTTTCATAAGTGGAACTGGTAAAACCTTCTTGCTCTGAGAACACTCAACTCCTAACCCACTAATTTAAGGGTGGAACTATTTCTGGAAATGTTATGAGCCTGTGTGCTGACGAACCTCTTATTCTGTGAGTGCAAAGGCACTAATGCTTTGATACAAATGGTCTGTGCTCAGATGTTTTCCATACACTTGGTGAGTTGGCTTTATTAAAGTTCTTCTAAAAAATACTTATCTCTCATTAAGTTTGCATGCTGGTTTCGACACCCAGTTTTCAAATACAGTCAAGGAGAAGTATATAAAACCACTTTCTCTTTTCATGTCCTATTCAAGGATGAATGCTACCTATTTCCTCAAGCGGGTAAGTAATGTAAATATCGGAGGACTTGGACAATTTTTCTATCACTTGAAGTCATTTAAAGGGAAAGAACAGAACAGTGGGAAAAAGTGTGGAGTCTGGGAAGCAGCACCTGCCATTTTCTGTCTCCTCCAGGACTGAAACAGAACAGCACAATTTTAGAAAGAAACCATGTTACCAAATACTGGAGAGCAAATACCCCAGGACAGAGGGGCAGGTCACTGAGCAGATGCAGTCTGTCAGAAACAGTGAGAAGAGAGAGGAGGAAAGGAGGTAGAAACCGCAGGTAGAGTGTTTCTACAGAAATAGATTTTATTTGCTGCTGCCAAATTGCTTTTTCTGTAGAAGGCTTTTCATCACTCTCATCCTACTCTGACATGGTTCAGAAAGGAAGAGATGGTGGCTGAGCAGAGCAGAATTCAGTCAGCAAAAAAGAAGTATGAGCAGTCTTTGGACAATATTTCGCCTTGTTTGCAATATATTAGAACTTACCTGAAAAATGAGGTTCTCGGAAAAAAATTTCCCAAACTTGTTTCTTCTTTAAAGTTCTATATGATATAAGGGAGGGGACAGGGACACAGTAATGTTGGTAAAATAGCTGAACAGCACAACCTCCTCTTAGTTCTTGTCTGACAGTGCTTGATGTCTGGACATTGTCCTCTACGTCTTGGCTTTTTACATTTTAAATGAGGATTTAATGCCTGTGAAAGGTGTTAGACTGACAGCCCAAGAAACAGAGAAATAACCTCAAATAGTGCACACATCACGCCCTTCATAAAAATATCACAGCGCACTGTAAAATTAAATTAGAGTCCTTGTTTTGCCCATAGATCAAATACACCGCAAGGCAGAGGAATGCAGGGGATTTTTTCTCCACTACCCTGCAAAAGTGCTTCAACATCAACTCGCAAGACTTCCTCAAAAGTTGTGGCTAATCCCATTCCATCTCCAGACCTCTTTAATTAAACATGAAAAAAATTATGTGTGGTCATAGCTATTACAAGTTATGCTGGTATTTTCTGTGACGTAAATATCTAATGGGAATTGGTCTGTACCAGTTTTTCCTCTCAAAGCTGAGGAATCATCCAAATGGTAGCACAAAGCCTACATGTTTCAAAGGTTGTTGCGTGTGAATCAGAGATTTAAAAGGGGGGAAAAGCACCACAAGGGATAACCAGTGGCTTAATCTGAAGAATCCCAGTCAGGCTGATTCTGAGGAAAGTATTCAGGCAATTTTTATGTTCTCCAGAGGTTCAGACATAATTATAAGAGAAGAACAGAAACATGAGTAGATAATGTTGGGTTTTTTGGGGGGGATATTTTTCTAGTAGAAAAATTAAAGATAATGCACAACTCTTCAGTTTATACTGAAAAATAGAAAAGCCAGAGGTGGATAGGATAAATGGTTTGGATTAAAAAAATGAAATGATCAGAGGCTATCACTATGGGGAAGGAATTGACTAAAGCTTAGTAAATGCCCAGATTAAAACATTTACGCTCCTATTAAAAGATTTACACTCCTATTTTTGTTTATAGACTTTAAATATATTTTTGTGCTTGGTATGTTCTAGCAATACCCTCATAGGGATGTAAAAAAGGTTGAAACATTTAAGCACGCTGTGGTCTAACCCTAACCAGGAACATAACTTTGTGCACTAATATCCTTGCCAATTCTCACCCAACATCTCACCCACCTTTTCTTGGAACAAGGTTTTATATCCTCAAATTCCTTGGACCCCAATTAGTCAGACCACAGACTGGGGTAGAGCATGGAAACAGCATTACTCGCCTTCATCTACAAGCTCCCTGGGGCAAACAGAGAGACCAAAGTGTTTTGATGGCACTGCTTGGCCTTGCACTGACCTTTCGTTCCAGCCCATTGCTATTGACTCAACTGTAGAGTCTCCTTTGGCTGAACAGGAACCACCACTGGGTGAATCTCCTTCTTGCTCTCAGGAGGAGCCAAGGGGCCCGAGCTGAGCCTTGGGGCACCCGGTCCCCCAGAACTCTCAGTGGCCACGACTGAGGTGGGCTCAACCCCCAGCTCTCCTCACCTCCAACATCAGCTGCGTTCTATCCTTGGGAGGGACTTTGAGGTGGTGGTGGGCATTCATTCCTTCCATCTCCTTTTTGTTAGACCCAGATATAGGGTCTAAGCCTTCTATAGATATATCCGTGACAAAAGGAAGACTAGCAGAAATGTGGGCCTGATCAGGAAGGAAATGGGAGACCTGGTCACATGACATGGAGAAGGCTGAGATACTCAGTGACTTTTTTGCCTCAGTCTTCACTGGTAAGGGCTCTAACCATACTGTCCGAGTTACTTAAGGTAAAGGCAGGGACTGGGAGAATGAGGTACTGCCTAGTGTAGGAAAAGACCAGGTTTGAGACCAGTTGAGGAACCTGAAGGTGCACAAGGCTATGGGACCGGATGAGATTCATCTGTGGGTCCTGAGGGAACTGGCAGATGAAGCTGCCAAGCCACTATCCATCACATTTGAGAAGTCATGGCAGCCTGGAGAAGTTCCCACTGACTGGAAAAGGGGAAATATAACCCCGATTTTTAAAAAGGGTAAAAAGAAGACCTGGGGAACCACAGGCTGGTCAGTATCACCTCTGAGCCTGTCAAGATCATGGAGCAGATCCTCCTGGAAACTCTGCTAAGGCACATGAAAAATGAGGTGGTTAGAGGCAGCCAAAATAACTTTGCTAAGGCCAAATTGTGCCTGATATATTATGTGGCCTTCTGCGATGGCATTACACTGTTGGTGGATAAGGGGAGAGCAACAGATGTCATCTACCTGGACTTGTGCAAAGCATTTGACACTGTTCTGCACAACATCCCAATCTGTAAATTGGAGACATGGATTTGACTGATGGATCGCTCACTGGATAAGGAACTGACTGCATGGTTGCAATCAAAGAGTTGCAGTCAACGGCTCCGTGTCCAAGTGGTGAGCAGTGACAAGTGGTGTTCCTCAGGGGTTGGTATCAGGACTGGCTCTGTTTCACATATTTCTTGGCAACATGGACAGTGGGATTGAGTGCACCCTCAGCAAGTTTGCCAACAACACCAGGCTGTGTGGAGTAGTCAACAAGTTGGAGGGAAGGGATGACATCCAGAGGGACCTTGACAGGCATGAGAGATGGGCCCATGCAAACCTCATGAAATTCAACAAGGCCAAGTGCAAAGTCCTGTATGTGTGTTGGGGCAATCCCAAGGAGAAATACAGGCTGGGTGGAGAATGGACTGAGAGCAGTCCTGAGGAGAAGGACTTGCTGGTGATGGAGGATGAGAAGCTCAACATGAACTGGCAATGTATGCTCGCAGCCCAGAAAGCCAACCGTATCCTGGGTTGCCTCAAAAGAAGCGTGACTGGCAGGTCAAGGCAGGTGATGCTGCCCCTCTACTCCACACTGGTGATATACCCCACCTGGAATACTGCATCCAGCTCTGGACCCCCCAACATAAGAAGGATATGTACGTGTTGAAGAGGGTCCAGAGGAGGTCCATGAAGATGATCAGAGGGCTGGAGCACCTTTCCTATGAGGACAGGCTGCAATTTGGGATTGTTCAGCCTGGAGAAGAGAAGACTCTTGGGAGACCTTATAGCAACTTTCCCATATCTGAAGGGGGCCTACAAGAAGGCTGGAGAGGGGTGTTTTACAAGGGCATGTAGTGATAGGATGAGGGCTAATGGCTTCCAAATGGAAGAGAGTAGATTTAGATTAGATATTAGGAAGAAATTTTTCACTTTGAGGGTAGTGAGGCACTGGAACAGGTTGCCCAGAGAAGTTGTGGAAGCTCCAACCCTGGAAACGTTCAAGGCCAGGTTGGATGGGGCTTTGAGCAACCTGGTCTAGTGGGAGATGTCCCTGCCCATGGCAGGGGGGTTGGAACTAGATGGTCTTTAAGGTTGTTTCCAACCTGAACGATTCTATGATTCCATAGTATCAGACCCAAATGTATCAAACTTTGTATTTCCTCCAATAGCTGCCTAAGATTAATTACTAAGTTTAATCTATGAAGACTCTCATCGATCTAAATAAAGTTAAAGTGGTGTTCTTTGGCAGGAAGAAGTCTTCTAGATACCTGTTTGGTTGACTGTTTGATGTTTGATGGTAGATATTGCTTCAACTGTTGTTCAAATGATGTGTTGATGCTCTCATCTGTGAGAAACGAAATACTGGTCCATAAGTGAAAATTTTTGCTCATGCATTTAGCACAGCCAAAATAATACTAAATATACATCACTGAGTATTTTTCTTTTTTGTTCGACATAGAATTTGTAGCACTTCTGACTTATACAAGCTTGCGTATTCATTGCCTTTGTACTTTTTAATTGGAGTACCTCTGTGCAATCATGGCTAATGAACATCACTATTATGTGCTGATTTGCTTAAATTAATGAAAGAGGGTGTATTCTGTGGAAAAAAAAAAAAAGAAAGCAAACCGCAGTAGTTTTCTGTGAAGAAATATTAAAGGTTGGATTGAAAAGAAAAACTTCAACTTTCATTTTATTAGGACTTCTTGTAATTTTCTCCAGACTTTTTTTTCACTAGAAAAAAAGAGGAAGAAACCCGGAAGAAGAAAACGAAAAAAATGGGGAGTGAAACAAAACCAATGTTTTTTGTTTGAATCTAACTGAATACGTATTATTTAATTGTAGAAAAGCACATTAAAAATGTACAGAAAGACTCTTCTTTTTGCACCAAACATTGGCAGTGTTTTGATTAGCTCTACATAAAATAATTTGTGAGATTCAAGGATGTATAATAATTATCAAGAACAACATATCTAGACAGTATCAAAAGAGCCACATGCCTCTACTGAAACAAGCAAAGTGAGTGTGTTGAATGTGTAGTCACAAAGTAACTGATCTGGAGAGACTACTGTCTTGTCAATGTAGATAACCGAAGTACAGGATTTTGTCAATTAAATGACAGCTACTCGCATATATTTATTAAATCAACATATTCATGCATTTTGGTCTTACTGCACCTTGTCTAATTGACACAGCAATTAGACAAGATGCAGATGATGATTAAAAAAATATGGTATCCATTATGTCATGCCTTATGAGACTCAGAATGGCCTGTTTAATCTGGTTATTACCCAAAGAACTAAATTTTTGCGAAATCCATCCAAGATGCAAATGGCTTTTTCACATGAGCTCAAAATTATTTTACTGTTGCAAGCAGGCAACCTAATTCCCAGTGAAGGGAGTGGTCTGGAAAGCAATATGGAAACAAGCCTTTCCCTTTTGGGGAGCCAGTGGTCACATTCTCCTAATAAAAAGAAACCTGTAGTTGTGGTGGAAAAGATATTTAATAAGAGAAAGCCGCTTAAGTAAAACAGTACAAGAAGTATTGCACTGTATGTATTTTGATCTGGGAATTCCATACTGGCTCAGCATAAATCAAAGGACAACAGCTCTCTTTTTACTTTATGGAAAAAGTTTTTTATTAACAAGTCAGCTACATCAGCTATGCTATTGTGTATCAGCACAAAGTTTCCATTCCTACAAACAGTTCTCTGAGCACAGATAAGCACATGTAAAGGTAGTTAACAAGACCAGAGATACGGCTGGAGATCTATATTTCCAGGTGTCAGTCTTTTAAGGGTATACAGACCTTAAATTTTTTTTTTTTTTGTTTAAGAAACACCACTGATGTGAGAGGGATAGTTAGTGTGCCTAAAGTTAAAACACACATATGAAATGTTGGTTCAATTTTTTTTTTAAAACAATGTATTTTCCAGTTTAAGGCTAGAAGTATGCCAAAATCAAGGGAATAGAGTAGGAAAAAATCTCATTTTAATTGTAGTGGATATTATGTAAGAAATTCAAACTACTGAAAAGAAAGCATTTTTACGGTTCATGTCCTCCCAGTCAGATTCAGTGATAAGGAAGCACATGACATTTCTCCCACCAAAGGGTTAAAATTAATCAATATTAAAAGAAAAAATAGATAGGAAGGTAAAAAAATTAATCCTAACTACAAGCCAAACAAAAATTAGATCAATACCACTCATTACCGTAGCTAGAAAACGTGGTGATCCAGGGCAAATCACAGGAAAGTCAACAGCCATTATTAACATAGGAATCATGCAGTTTAAATATATCAAGAAAAAAAAAAAGGTAATAGAAAATTCTATTTGATATTGAAGCACATGAAATGCAGGCCAAATCCTCCTGAAGGTGAGAAAGCAATATAGTGTTTGTGTCTGCAGCGTCGGATTTCCATTCTGACCAAAGTTGCCAAATGCTCAAGACAGCAGATGATGCCAGGACTTCGCACAATTTAGAGTCCTGTTTATTTAAAGAAGGCACTAATTGCAAAAGTAAGTTAACATGCTAAAACATTTTATAGATCATAAACTTGTGACTGAAACGTTATGAGCTACAGAACTTCAGCTTAATTTGTAACCCACTGGTTACTATCCTATTGTTACATTAGGTAGCTTTGTTGAAACTGAAGTGAAAAAAGGTTATTTTAAAGAATTTAAATTTTACAGATTTTGATGGAGGAAAGAAAACAGATAAAATATTCCAAGGCAGGAAATGCTGGGTTTCTAGGAGGTTAAAGGAGTAGGAAATTAATGGACCTTCAGTCACCAGGATTGCCTTACTTTCAAAAATACTGGATTATCATAAGAAAAGTCTGCCATGGATACTGCCTCCTATCTTGTTCCTTTACAATCATTTAAACCAGAGAAACATAGATGTGAAATATTCAGATCAGAACAGTTCTTTGCCCTGACTTAGAAAAGGTCAAATAGATGAGCTAAAAAAAAACAACTCAGATTCTTGCTTCCTCATTTCAAATAAATCACATTCATGAAATTTTTCAGCTATGGATATGGTACTTTCTCTTTTCCTCTTTACATTTTGAAGAGCTAATTTAGCAATTTCTCATTATTTTTCTTAGGTTGGTAACATTAATTTTAAGCTTATGCTAAAATATTTTGCTACATTAGGGTTAAACACAGTAGTACTTTTAATAAATTATTAAAAAAAAAAAAAACAAAACAACAAAAAAGAGGTTTCCAAGACACGGCTTGAGCAATCCCAATAAATGCAGAGTACATTGCTGGAAAGCTAAAGACTTAAATTCTTGGAGGGTAGGGACTCATAAGGGAAGAGCATCAGTGATAAGGAATTCAGTTCCTTTGTGAATTAATGTTAATAATTACAAGTCGTGCCAATATACAACCAGCATGGTGGAATTTGTCAGTTCTGTAAATGAGCTGTCCTATCAAAAAATACAATCTACTTATAAAGACTAACACCACCTATTTATCATAAGTAGCTGAACTATAAATCAGAGCGTGTAAAAGGGAACTATAACACATTTTTCAAAACTGAGTTATATTTTGGAGAAAATCCACTATTTAGTCCAAACAATTGAAACGCTTTAGCAGGTCAGTAGTTTATACATATGTATTTCGCCCCTTTCAGAATAACATATTTTTTGTTCCTACCTCTGCCACTGCAATTAAAAAAATTGCATTAAAATAATCATTATTTATTAAAGTGGTACAGTGTTTGACCTTCTCTATAAAGAAGAAGAGGGCGTCGTGCGTGTTTCTTGGTTGGTGATTTCAGATCTGTTTTCCCAAACTCTAACTTCAGTGAACACGTCCCAAGCCACAGGCATATGCACGTCTAGTGAGGCGGGTGAGTTCAGTCTCCCTACCTTCTCACCTTATAAAATCCAAAATCTTGCTTATAAAATCAAAACTAAAAGATACATGCAGAGATGGAGAAGGGAAATCTGCATTTCTGCCAAATATATATATGTAAAATATATATTTATAAATATATATACATATATAAAAGCAAGTAAAATGAAAGCATGAGATGCCATCAAAGAGTTTAATAACCAAAGGACAAAATGGGGAAGAAAAAAGAATAATGTGACCATAAAAACCAAATCAACACCTGCAATTCTGCATGTGAAAATGAATCATGAAACTTTAGAGTCATTTAGGTTCGAATTATAAAAGAGTATAAAAAACCCGAACAATCCCCAGCTTAGAAAGACATGTTTTTCAAGGGAAGCCTAGAAGTTTAGTAAGCAAAGCTTTCACCGCCTATGAGCTGGACCATGGTCTGTCAAGCGCTGGCTGTGGAAAGGGAAATGCTCCTTTTGCCCTGGGGCCAGGTCAGGTTGCTGGACGGGACTTGGTGTTCCTCTTCCCTTCAGCTGCTGTGTCAGGAGAGGCTGGGGTGGGGATGCGCTTCCAAGAGGGATGGATCGTTTCCCATCTCTGCTGTCGTCTCTGAGGGGAGGGAGGTGTGCTCTGCTCCACGCTTCCAGGCTTTGCACAGAAGGACAGGGCTGAACAGGCTGGCAGAAGAACAATTTACTGCTTAATGTTCCT
Source organism: Vanellus vanellus (assembly GCF_965231255.1). Classification (NCBI taxonomy): domain Eukaryota; kingdom Metazoa; phylum Chordata; class Aves; order Charadriiformes; family Charadriidae; genus Vanellus; species Vanellus vanellus. The sequence goes on from NC_138905.1 coordinate 116,218,959, forward strand.
TTCAAAACATTTTGTCTTTGCCTCCATACAAAAGCTGTGCATAAAATATGTTCATACATCAGTTCGCAATCAATCAAAAGAATTGCTGATCTTAATCTGGGTTTGACGAACCTTGAAAACACAGAATTTAAAATGGTTTTGGCGCATGGAGATAGGTTGCAGAGGAAGTATGAAAAACATTTCTTCTGTCCATTTTCTGGAAGTATTTTGAAGGTGGGTAGCAGGCACTGGGGTTAGTGGTTAAGTGACCACACAAATCCATTTTCTTGTAGAGGATGTTCAGAAGGGCAATTTCACCATCAGTTTGTAGCACAGGAAGAAAATAATCCACCCCACTGTATTTCTCTAACCCCTCACAAATTACTTATTCAATCCTGACTCTTGATTAGTATCAGAATTGAAGCTGTAACATATAAAATATCACAAAGTTGTGCGAGTATGGCCCTAGAAAATTAAGTTAAACTAAATGGCACTGTATGAACAAACTTACTACAGGGAAAAAATAAAATCAGATTTCCTTTCATCTGCTGAATTTTTCAGATTAATAGATTTTTGTACTGGCAATCACAAATAAGAATAATTTGGTTTTCTAAATGATTGGGCTATCCATTATAATGTCTAATTTCTGTTATTGGCAAATAGTTGTTTTCCTCATAAAACAGTTGGTTTCTTTCACTTGTTTCCTCTACTTTCAGGGAAAAAGAAAAAGGAGGATATTTTCTAAGCTCAATAACACTGAGCATTTACTTGGCCCTTGTGATATAGTGTGAGGTATTGTTAAAGCCTGCTGCGAAACGATGAAACGGGTGGCACTCCTGTGGATTGCAGGTTGCACTTGCATGTCAGTGTGTTGTGGTTAGGCAGCCACAGGACCCTGCTGATAAACAAACTGTGGACAAGAACGAATCTGATTCCAGGCAAGGACCTTAAAACATCGTTCCCCAGCGTACTCTTACATATCACACATAGAAAAAGCAGTTATCCAAAACTTCTCTAACTCATACAAAACACTTCAGGACAAGATAATTGGGGAATTGTTATATGTCCATTATACCAAATGCTGTTTGGGTAAGAAATTCACCTTTTTATTCAAACGGGCTGCAGTTTCATCGCAAAAGTTTATTTCTGTAACATGGAGGCCTGTGCACACACAGCAAATCAGGCTTAAAACATGTAATAATTATGGTTTATCTAACCTGATATCTTTATGGCATTAAACATGTAAGTTTTGTATTTTGAACAGGTGACTCGGGCACAATTAGTTATGTGTTTCTTAGCTTTCCCAGCAGCGGTTGGAGGCAGTCATCGTATTCGTGAGCTCAACTTCTAAGGCTTTGGGGCAGTGAATGTAAAGGAGATCATAAAACATGAAAATTTGTAGTACAGCTTTGATGTTACAACAGCAAAAGCTGCTGAAATGTTCTATTTCCCTCTTTGCATCAAATTCTTACAGAGCTCCTTGCAACACATGCTGTGCATCTGTCAGGCATGGGAGAGTTCATGAAGACAAGCCTTAGGGAAGGAGGCATCTACAGCTGAGCCCTGGTTTTCCCCAACCAGCAGAGCCCTTTTATTTGAAAACATTCTTATTATAAATTACAGGTTATAGATGATGCTGAGTAATTTGGGAAGTCTGGCTCCAGGTGTGGCAGAAGACACAAAATTTGGCCAATCTGCTACCGTTTGACCAATATAACCATTCTTCTGGTGGCTATTGCAGAGGCCACTGCTTAGGCACATGGGTTTCAGAGCTGTTGGTGGATTCACTCCAGGGGACAGAAAGACCTGTGCTATTGCAGCAGACATGTCAGTAAGTGGATGAGGGATGCACGAGCTGCTGTGAAGCGCTCAGATCTGGCTTTCGCAGGGGGATTGGAAGTGACTGCAGCATCCATCCCGGACTCTGGCTTAAGTTTCACACAGTCACTACAGCTCACATGGGAACTACAGGTAAATTACCTACCACAACTCAGAGACTCTTCAGCAGTGTCCAAAGACATGCATGAGCTTTTGATAAGTATTTAAAGACTATCAGATGGGTGTAGAGAAAGGATTTGGACCACTGGAATGCATCTTCTTGATCTGTTAAGCTCTGTGTTATGCCAGCTGTGAAGGACTTGTATAACCATATCCTCATTATTTTATTGACTGCAGGGAGGAGAAAACTTTTCCTGAATACCACCGGGAGTTAATTAGCAGGGCCAAAAACACTACCTCAGTCTTTCCACTGGAAGTTTCTTCATGGTTCCAGTCTCCCACCACACACAACTCTGCACCTCACCCAACCTCGCTAGTAATTTATACTTTATTTCTGGAAACTTTCCATACTTCATATGGGGTGCAGTGATTTAAAAGGAAACAACAGTTTAGTGACAAGATATGTTAGAGCATCCAGAAACCAAATGTCTCAACATAATGCATTTAAATGGTAGACAGTGAGGGGTTTAAAAGGTTTTAGTATTGTTTTCTGATTATGTCAGCCTCCTGCATGGAAGATTTCAATGACTGCAGCATCACCCACTCTGTGACTGCTGTGCAGTGAAAAGGAACCCTTACCATTTCCATCATTGATTAGTTTTTCATCATAACAACTCTGTTGGTTTGACATGTAGAGATGGTACGTCTCTTAGTCACACTGTGTGTGCCTCAGTATCTCATAAAGAACTGTTTGAAAGAAAGCTGAAAATTTTTGCAACCAACTTTCATCTCAGCATCATTGTTCACAAGATGGTTAAGTTTTCCTTAGTTCCTTGCATTTTCCTATTCTCCATGTAATCTAATCGTAGTAGTTGGAGCAGCCTCAGGACTGTTCCGAGTCCATCTGACTGGATTGGATTGCTTTGCTGAAAGTGTTCCTCAGGATTTTCACACGGAGCTGCATCCCAGGAGGACCAAATGTTTTGGTCATGCTTATTATCTCATCCACTCCCTGTGAGATGGCTGAGTGCCTGCAGGCAGGGGCTTTGCAGTGGGTGGTGAAAAGCCCTCATAAAGCCGTATGATGCCGCAGCAGCATCCAGACTATCTGGAAAGGCTGAAGAGCAACTTCTAAGTTTTATATTCACAGATTTATAATTAAATATTAATAAAATGACTGGACTGAGAAGTAAAAGAAGGGAAATGTCATTTACTGGCGTGCCCCGTGAAGTTAAGAATACTGAAATCACAGCATATGTTTTCTCTCTTCTTAAAGACTGTAGATTATTACAGGCAGACTTTATTGTGGTCTATAATTTTGGTTTTCTACTTCTGACTATGCCAAACAGCATTTTTTGTTTTGTTCAAACAGCAATCAAGAATGGTATGTTATCAAGCCACAGTGTTGTGACCTTTGGATTTAAAGGGAATATTCTAGCTACTTGGAGCCAACACATATATTAAATTCTAAGGCTAGAGGAAGGGTGAAAAACAGAGGACGTTTTTTTTAAGATGTCTTGCAATGCTAAAGCTCAGTTCTTCATTCCTCCTCAAGATTTATCGATTTTGGTGCATGACTACAGATTTTACAGGGATGTTATACCAAGGGCATTCCATTTATTTTGGTCAACAGCCAGACAGTTAAATTTCTAAACAGCTGTCTGGAACTGGATGAACACATGGACTCAACATGTCTAAAAATAAAGAAATAATAATGATTTTAATGCTGTTTCTTCCAGTATAGGTATGGTATAAATAAACAATGAAAATAGTTTTTATTTTTACACATAAGGGGAAGAAAGAGAGAGACTGAATGAAACACGTTTCTGAAAGAGAATAGTAAGTTTAGCCTTCAGGATAATCAAATGCTTCAGTTTACTAATTAATTTCCTTCCCAGGAGAAAGCCTAACAACGTTGGAGAACTTTCATACAAAATGTCTAATCAGTTTTTTTAAATAAACAAAAAACCCCCTCTGTGAAACAAATCTTTGATTCATAAATATGCTGTAACCTGTAATCCTCTCTGCTTTTTTTCATCCTCTTTCCTTATTACAATAAAAGAAAAAAGTAACATCCATGTTTCTTCATCTACCGAGATACAATCTAATGATTTAACTGCATTTGGTGGAGGCTAGATATCTCATTAGGTTAGGTACATGGCATTCCTTTATTTGTTGCCCTCCTTGGAAGCAATATATCTGGGAAGTACTACTTGCATCAGCATGTAGCCTCCAATTCTTAATATCCTGATAGCATTAAAGGTAAAAGTGAAGCACTGAAAATTTTCAAGCTATCATAAACCAGTGAAAAGTTGAAAGGGAACAGAGATCGGTGTAGTTTTTTCACAGTGAGTAAGTAGCTGAATACCAGGTCCAAAAGTATTGTATTAAAGGTAGGTTGGAATGGGCTTTGACCCAAGTAGGCTGAGGCAGTTATTGAATGAGTATTTTTTGGTGACAGGATGGGCATATACAGTCGTTATCTCTCTAACCCTTGTTATCTATATTGCGCCAGCATAATAATTTGTTTTCTTTTTTTTTGAGCAGGAAGAAAGGAGCAGATAGATTGAACTATATTTCAGTCAGATTAGTTTTCCATTACATCTCTCTCTGTACTAGTACAAGCATTTGCTGCAGAATAATCTAAGGGATAATTCAGGAAAAAAATACATGGCTAAAAAAAGGGGAGATTGCTTAAACAGGAGTCCAAAGAACCACAAAAAAATCAGGTCAGTAAAAGATTTACAGATTCCGGTACCAAGACTCCTAATTTAGACTAGAGAAGAAGCAGTGTTACAATTAAAAGACGACCCCAAAACTTCAAACTAAATCTGTTCTTATGAGTATAGCTGATTGTATGTCTCTGTGAGGCTTGATAGCCATCAACTCTAGTACACACAGATGTGTCTGAAGAATAAAGCCAAAGTTTTCCCCTTTATAACAACATAACCAAAATGCTTCTGGTTCTTGCTGTAGTGAATATAGAGAGAGGCACCTCCCAAAGGCTGATTTTGAGGACCTAAGGTTTAAATGGCCCCCTGTAGTTGATTTTTAAAAGGCACATATTTAAAAGTCTACATTTTGTAGCCATTCACAGAATTCACTAGACTTTGACGGTGTTCCTAAATTATGTACAATGTAAGAATCAAACCAGGGAATTCCAGACTACAAGTTCGCTCCTGTTCATGATGATAGCAAAATGCCCCGAGGAACATGTATTGTCCTTTCTTTACCCAAGCACAGTTCACTGATTTGAACGTTATACAATACTGAAGGACATAGGCCTACAATGAGGGATAAGCAAGAAGATAGCGTAGTCAAGGTCATGCAAATCCTTGTAAGTATAGTAGCGAAGTTTAGGCAGCTAACTAATCCTTCTGGCTTATACATGTTTTTGAAGTATTCCTGTGTGGATCGTAAGATCTTTTGATGTGTATCCCTGTGCTGGCTGTTGAGACTAGTCCACAAAGAAAGTTTTCAGTTAGTGCCAATTGTGATAGGGGTTTCGGGAAATGTGATTATTAATGAGTATTTGTATGGGTCTCTGTGTAGATTCACTCCTTCTAATGAGAAGATCAGATTTTCAGATGTGAAGTGAGCTTTAGCCTTTATTCTTATCTGATTTTAGTTAAGACTGAAATCTATGGATGTGAAACTTAAATGTTTGGAAATTAAAATACAGCTGCCTGTACTATAATCACAGAACTGTATAGAGAAATGTTTTTATTAATTCCTGATCTGCCTGTTTTGACAGCAGCTTAGTTGTCTGATAAGGCAATGAGACAAATTAAATCCTGCTTCAGGCAATACACAGACCACATTACTCAAAAAGAGAAATTAAAAACTGTCGAACATCTGTTATTACTGTGAATTTAATCTGTAGTACAACTTCATTATTTTACTTCACATATTTAACTTTATTATTGAGGAAAAAGAGAATGTCTTGCGGTTAGAACATTGGTTTTGGGGAAAAAGATCTGTTATTTATTCTCCTATTTGCCATTGATTCCTAAGTGACTTTATGCAAAAAAATTAGTCTCTTCGTACCTTAGCTATCGCATCAGCAAAGTGGGAATATTATTACTGCTTGCTTTGTGAGGTGCTGGGAATATTAATTAGTTTCAAATTTGCCCCATCTGGAAATGGCACGAACTACTTCTCTCTCTGAAAAGGACTTTGAGACTAATGAATTAAGAGTACTCTGTATGGAGCCAGGTTTTTGATGGTAGAGAGAATAGTTCCAGCAGAACCTTCAAATATGACAGAAATCATGTCATATATTTTGCTGACCTTGGTAGCGTCCTTTTTATCTATAAGACATTTAGGCAATAACTTACTTTGAATCGTGCAAATAATACAAAATATCTTATCTTTACTGAATATTTTCAACATGGATTATCATCGTGTTCATTGATCAGATATATTGGAAGATCACTTCTGCGGTATTGCATATGGTTTACTTTTCTTGATAAAGGATATTGACAATGAAAACTGATAGTGGCACAACACAAAGAAATTTAACATACCTCTCAGCTTCTGTTTTGTAGTGTACCCCCCCCCCCCCCCCCCCAGAGCTGATTGTCTATGGTCTTGATCGAGGGTGAGTGAGACTCACTGAGGAACAAGGCTTATTAGCACGGGTATAACACTGCAGTGGTGCTCTATATTGCTGTAAGAGCTTGCTCTACTGTCTTTACACAGTGGTCTGTCAAGCTGAGTTGATATATCCTTTAAATTTGTCACTAGTTGCAGCATTTCTGTACCATGCGTCAATGCGGGTTGTGGAAAAGTACCCCAAGAAGTCCATGGGAAGGAGGAGCAAGGCAATACAATTGCACTGGGAAGAAAAAGAATAGAAGAATAATGTTTGGACTTAAAACTCACCGAATCTTTTCATGGCTAAGTTAAGTGAATGAACACCACCTCCACCATGCACATAATGCCTACACATGTGCTGCTTTATTGACACGTTGCCTCTGAGTGCAAACTTGAGCTAGAGCTGAGCGGCACACTGCAAAGTATTCTCACATAGGTAGTGTGTGTTGTTTCAGTGCAATTAAATGGAGTTAAACTATGACTCCATGCAGTGTAGAAAATATTTAGTCCCATTTCGTAGTAAAGAATTATTGTAGATTGAATTCACCCATAGGTACCATTCAGAAAATGAAACTATTTGCAAAAAAAAACAAAAAAAGAAGACCTTCTAGAGGTGTAAAGGGGAACAAACAAGACATAAATATGAAAGAGAGAAAAAAGAAAACTACAAATTTAGGAAGTGGTATAAAAATAATAGTGTGCAATTGTAACACGAAGGGAGGGTAAATCTTCAGTCTTGATGGAGAGTACAAATCTGATGTATATCTTCTAACTGAATTCTTGACTGCATTTGCTTGAATTGGCTTGATATGACTAAATCCAGCTATATTTCAGCTCTGTGTTACACATGGTATAGACGTGCTAGCAAAAGAATGTAGATGCCAATAAATGGAAATCATCTTTGGAAGATGGGTGACACTGATTCCTTGCAGAAAAGAAGACCATGACTTAATTAGAAGTGCAGCAAGCAGGTTTAGATAATCCATTCAGTAAAAAGTACATTAATGAAACGTATCATTTTATGTGTCATATAAAGAAAGGGAAAGCTATAAATGATATTGCAAAATAACAGCTACAGATATTAATAGGGAAGGCTACTTTCTACTCCATGCATTTACTATTCAATCACTAACACATAGTAGTCCAAATGAAACCAGCAGAAAGGTTGCTGTAGATATCAACACAATGAGATTTGGCCTTGCAAAAGTGAATAGATAAGTTCCAAAAGAAACAGTCTTCCATAAACCTTGAGGATAGGCTCTGAGATATTTCTCTGAGCAAATTAAAATTTACATCAGTCTGATTTCCTATGTAGTTTACCTTAATAGATATATACTCTCTTTCTCAAAATACTGCTACAACTCTGCATAATATTATATAGGATACCATAACGAATGGTGTCATCAGCTGGAGAACACAGGACCACAGGGTATAACATTTTTGGAACAAATCAGCATCTGGAATGGATGTATAAGTATTATGATGAGTCTCCAGCATTCGTAAGTTTTAATGCTGTTTTCAAAAGGAGTAGGATATCTACAATAAACTCCTTGTTTCAAATGAATTAACCACCCTCCCACAGCCATGTCTTTTTTTCAAAATGTAGACATGAATCAAACTCTGGAGGTGTAATAAAGAACTTGTAACTCTTTCTTTCTTCCTCCCCGATCCCCTGCCCCCAATCTCTCCTTTCCTTTTTGAGATTCTCACAACTTCAGCCTCCTTAATGAAATTTCTGTATTAACAGATTATTTGACAATAAATGATGATATGTCATGTTGTACTTCTTTATTAGCCACCTCAGTCACTTGCAAGCAGAGCTAAATCACATTCTCTGCCTCAGAAACACCCAGATACCTTCCATTCTTACCTCTTCACAGAATGAAATTAAATGCTTCCTGGACAGTGAAAAAAAAAAAGTAGATTTAAGCATTTATTCTATAAACACATTTATATACTATCCATTATATACTATACTATACATTATACACTATAAACACATTTACCATCTGAACTATATAATAATTAATTTTCGGCATATCTCCATAAATCTCTGTGTTCTCTGTGAATTTGTTTCACCACATAAAATCAAAGTGATCATCTCTTTTCAATGGCTACATTCACTATTCTTTTTATGAGCTTTTAAGGAGTCTGGCAATTATTTGGTCATTCATAAGAGTGATAGCTGATCTGAAATAAAATAGGGGACAAAAGACCAACTATTTCAGGAAGATTTAAAAGCTTTTTCAGCTTCAGTCCTGATATATTAGCTGATAACTTGCCAAAAACCTGCTACAACAAGAAAGCAGAAGTGCAGAAAAGCATTCTTTATGCAACATGTTTTGAGACTGTTTGTCAGGGCCTACTTTGTCCATGGTTTCTTGACCATTCAAAGACCCTGGTGTCACAACTATCCACACCTGTTCTGAAGTCAGCTTTCTTTCTACTCTTGTACTTTTTATATCATAAAAGCCCATTTGAACATAATCCTTTATTTTAAACCCTGACATCCTCACCACTGTGTTATAAACCTGACTTCTCCATTGGCAGCTGATGGAGCACACCTCCACCAGACATGCTAACTGTGATGCTAAGTTGGCCTTGGGCATCTCTTGCTAAAGCAGTGACTGGTAATAGCTTAATATCACAAAATCTTTAAAGGTTTGCGGGAAGGTGCTATCTGTATTTTTTAAAAATTTCTTTTCTGTGAAGAGCTTTGCACAATAGTGTACAGGCAATCAACACAGGTAGTCACACAATCTGTAACCTCTGCTTTTGTAGGCATTGCGAAGTCAATCAGGAAGACTGCAATCATTGCTCCTTTATCTTCCTCCTCTCATGTGATTCAAAATGATGCTTGTATGTTGCACACAGAACATACAGCAACCTGCTAGCCATGATGGCCTGTTCTTTCAGCATCTCCTCTTCTGGGAGTGCCATGTAGTGATGGTAGCCAAAGCAGACCGGTTATCAACCTATTGACCTTAGGAACAGTTTCTCCCTCTCTTGATACTGTGGCAGGAACCCTTCAGAGCCTAAAAATGTGTTGAGAGGATGAAGAGGACTCTTGAAAAGCACAAGGGGTTGTAGCTATGACTGCCTGAACCTACCCAGGCACGCACACACCCTGCAGTTTTAGTGAAAGCAGATTCTGGCTAAGAGATATACCTGTATGCTGTTTGCCTATGGATGAATTAGCAGAGACCTACCTTGTACTGATCTTTTACGTAAAATATTTAGTGAAATAAAGGAAAAAGCATTTGTTAAAAGGATAACATTTTCTAGGCTCTGACCCAGTTTTATGAAGTTACCCTGCTAGCAAATGACTAGCTCTGGTAACTGGCAGTGGGGCAAGGATGGCCATTTTTTTTCTATACACTGCAAAAGGCGACTGTACACCTTAGAAAAACAACGTTTATGCAGTTAAATAATTTTTCTCTGAACCAGAAGTATTCATCTTTCTCACTTTGGTTCTTCAGGAATTATAAAGTACAACTCTCTGGTGACTGACTTCTACTCTTAAGCTTATGTTGTACTATTTTGATACTGAAACTTTAAAGATTTTTTGCTAAGGTTCATTTCCAGGAATGTTTTAGGCTGACCTTCAGCTACATTTGAAGCTCTAGAGATATTTCACTAGACAATAAGCCTTTTCCTTTACTTCTTTGCTGTAGTATTTAACTAAAATGCATGATCAAAACAATTTCAAATTCTCCGTGTATGTTATTGTTTATCCTTGAACTGTTCAGATCATGGCTTTTAGAGTAAATACTATGGAGACTTTTCTGGCCATCCATCAAAGAAGTGAAAATGAGTAAGGAAATATCAGCTAATTGATACTATGGGCTAAATTTCAAATGCTAGAGTCAGTTATTCCCTTTTAGAGAAACTTATGGTACAAATATATAAGAGGAAATGAAAGAAATTGGTGATGACAATAAATTTCACCACACAGAAAAAAAAACAACCTTATAAAATTCCAATATAAATTCTTTCTGATGTAAACTCCAGGCAGATATTACTGTTCAGTGGTTGCTACATCAAAGCTCAAGAATCAGCTTTGCTTCCATTAAATTTTTTTGGAAGATCTATGAAACCACTTCTTTCTTCCCTAAAATGGAAGGATTTTTCTATCATCCATCAGCCTTTTTGGAGGCACAGACGTTTTCTGTGTGTTTGTCCAACTTCTTTGTAGTTCTGATTAAGTATTGCCACCCACTGTATGTCACAGTATATAATAACATATTCCTCCCTCATATTTCATTTTCTGCACACCCTTCTCTGAATCTAATCTGTTTTAACACAATTAAGTCCAAAAGTGATTTAGTACAGCAGCAAGTTATATAAAGGAGCAGGTGATCATTAATGAAGATGACAGATGAGTCCTGATGCATGTGCTTCCAAGCAGCAATTCTACATAAAATCTTGTATAATTACAATAAATCGGGGGTGTATCATCCATAGCTGTCAATTACTCAAAAAATTTTTTAGCTGTGTCATCAACTTAAAATTGCAATGAGCTCTATTTCCAACCCCATGCAATATATTCAGTATTCCACATGAAACAAAAAAGGACCGTTTGGGCACTACCAAAAGATAAATAAGTTGCCCCCACTGAGTGTTCAAAGAATAACACTGCCTTGGAAAAAAATATTTTTCCCTTTGCTAGATTACTGCAGAATACAGCTTTAACCAGCAATCAAACTAAATGCACACCACCTAGCATTACTTCAAGTTCCTCAGGGTCTTTCCAACTTGAACCCAGTTAACTGCAGTTCACCTCTTGGAAGAGTTACTCTTTTGCCTCAGATGTCTTTGCCATGAATCACAGGTGGATATTCAGCACTGTTATTTGTTTTGAAAGCAGAGAATGTTTCTCTATTGAGCTCTATGTAAAGTAATTCAAATAATCTCTAATATGAGCTACTTGTAAGTTAATTTGTTACTGCAAGCCAGAGCCCTAAATTACCAGGACTTCGCAGCTGTAGGAATCCTTGTGTTCTTCAAGGTTGGCCAAAGAAATCAGTTTAAACACATCAGCATTACTTACTTGATGTTCTTCCTTCTTTTCCCCATTATATGTTTTAAACACAAGGTTGAAGGCTCATTAACAAAAATTTGTAGGTTGCGGGCCTGAATGCCTGTACATACTTTTTGTAATTATAAGCTAAATAGAATTCCTACTGAATACCCTCAAATGGAAAAATGAGGAGCCAAGAATCTCTGTAGGGAAGACAGGCGTGAGGAACAACATTACTGAAGTCGGAGACAGAAAAAAAAAGCAATCAACCCCAAGAAAGTGATCTGTTGTTTTTTAGTCCTAAGGGCAATTAATCTGTTAGAACAATTTCATGAAGGACATAATTTGTTTTGCCTTACTTGAAGCATCAAGATCAAGATATATTTCTGCAAGACATGCTGTAGCTCATCCCACAGTTACCGGCTGAACATACTGTGGAGTTCACATGAAGCGAGTTTATCACCTTTCCTGTGTCAAAAATCACATTCTTTGGTGTTCCTGGTCTTAACATTTTTGTGGCTTTAAATACAATTGTCTTTAAAAGGACATAAGTATCTAAACTAATTTTAGTTGGTAGTTTTCTTAACTTTCTGCAGAATACATTTTCTGAGAAAACCTTTATTGCCAAAAGGAAATTTTGATATACTCTGCAGTCCACTTTACAATTTAGAAAGTTGATTTTATTATTAAGAAACCTAAAGCTTCCACAGCTGAGCTACTGGGGGGGGGCATTTGGATCATTGATGGTCATTATGCTTATTAATCAGTAAAGAGGTTGGAGTTCTTGTAGTGGTGTGGGTTTTTTTAAAGACCTATGAAGGAAAAAAAAGTCTAAACCCATGCAGCTGTCCTAATCTTTCATAAAATTTGCTTGCGTTTAATCCCTTGCTTTTCCTGCCCTATACAGACAATCTCATTTACCTTCTTCTCTCCATGGTTTTCATGAAACTGTCCTGAATAAATCAAAGAGTGGAACTTCCGGGCCATAGTAGGACTAGATTCTATTCCCCAAAAAAGGGTAGTAATGGGTGTTGCCTATTTACAGATAACTTTTTCCTTGCAAAAGATTTGTGTATCTTTCTGAGCACACTTCATTTTTTCTCTGTCTTGCCAGAAATAAAAACAAATACACCTGGTATGGAAAAACTTGTGTATAAATACAGGAAAAAGGGATACCCCTTGGCAGTTCATGAGGAAGGTCAGACTGAGGCTAAATAAATAGGATACTTTTCTCTTCCACTCAAAACATGAATTCCTAAGTGTGTTATGCCTTAATCAATTTAAGGAATGAATTCTGTATGAGTCCCCAAACACCCTAATTCCAGAAAGTCTCATTTCTCCTGGGGTTCTCATCAGTTCAACCAGCTGATGCACTACAAAGAAAACCAGAAAACCACTCTTTTGGAGGTTCTTTTCAGTGTTTAAACTCATGCGGTTTAGCTTTCAAAATGTGTTTCCTTAATTACCAAACCAGTGTGAATCATAGCTTTTTTTAAGAAAAGTAATGCTCCCTTCCTCTTGGTTGGAGCTGGGAAGAAGCAGTCTTTCAAAATGTGAACTGTAAGCATCTGAACATTATGAGAAAAAGAAAAATAGTTTACAAATTCTTATTTTAGAAATATCTACTTTTGGCTACTATTAATGGCTGAGATCTGTATCATAATGTCTACACAGTCAATGTTGGCTGCAACACACAGAGTAGGCTAAATCTTGTACCGTGTCTAGCTGGGATGGCGTTAACTTCCTTCATAGCAGCCTGCATGGTGCTTTGGCTTGTATTGGTGACTAAAGCAGCGTTGACAACACACCAGTGTTTCGGCTATGGCCGAATCACTATGGAGCAGTGATTGCACAGCATCAAGGTTTTCTCTCTTTCCCACTCCGCTTCTGTGGTGAGTGGGCTGTGTGGGACAGGGATAGGAAAAGAGGTTGGTAGACATAGGCAGGCAGCCAACCCGAACTGGGCAAAGAGGTGTTCCATACTATATGATATATGGCTCCAGGGAGACCTTATTGCAGCCTTCCAGTACCTAAAGGGGGCCTACAGGAGAGCTGGGGAAGGACTTTTTACTAGGGCATATAGTGACAGGACGAGGGGGAATGGCTTCAAACTAGAAGAGGGCGGGTTCAGATTGAACATTAGGAAGAAGCTTTTCACTTTGAGGGTGCTAAGGCACTGGAACAGGTTGCCCAGAGAAGCTGTGGCTGCCCCATTCCTGGAGGTGTTCAAGGCCAGGCTGGATGGGGCTTACAGCAACCTGGTCTAGGGGGAGGTGCCCCTGTCTATGGCAGGGGAGTTGGATCTCGATGATCTTCAAGGCCCCTTCCAGCATAAACCATTCTATGATTCTATGATTCTATGATATCATGCTCATAAATAAAAGCTCAAGGAAAGGAGGAGGAAGTAGGGATGTTTGTGACATTGGTGTTTGTCTTCCCAAGTAACCATTATGTGTGCTGAGCCCCTGCTTTCTGGGAAGTGGACATGCATCTGCCTGTGAATGGGAAGCAGTGAATAAATTCCTCTTTGCTTTGCTTACGTGCTCAAATTTTCCTTCCCTTATTAAACTGTCTATCTTGACCGATGGGTTTCTCACTTTTGGTATTCCTATTCTCTCTACCTTTCCACTGGAGCACGGGAGAGGAGTGAGCGAGCAGCTGTGTGGGTGCTTGGCTGCTGGTCAGGGTCAACCAACCACAGCCCCCACTTTGATTCAACTGAAGCAAGGTGCTTTCTCATCGTAGCTGTCTTATCAAATAGACTGACTCTAGCCAAAGCCTCACACTTCTATCGGTTATTTTCACTTTCCTTAAGTCAGGCTAATTCATGAGCAATTGCCGTGCTGAGTCAAACCTGTCTCATCTAGGCTCTGCAAACTAGCTACAAAGTCACAGCAGTGCTACCATTCCAGGTGCGTCCTGCAATGCAGTTGACCTCTTAGGGGCCAGACTGCATTGCCTGTTCCTGGTTCACTTAGAGGGAGTGTACAGGGAAGCAATGGAGTTCCAGCCCTCACTAGGTACTACTTTCATTGAACTTCAGTCGTATTCTCAAAACTGTTCTGCATAAATTTTGTCCCCTGTCTTTAGCCAAATGTTGCTTTTTGGAAACCATTTTTACAAGAATGTTAAACTACAATTTTTTGGTTTTGTGAAATAGAAGAGTATGATTGACTCAAATTTATTTTCTGTTAAGAACAGTTTATGTCATAAGAGCAATAAAGTTCTACTAAATAATAAAGAGCTATTCCTGAAGTTATTCAGTGTCTTTGGACTCTCTTCCCCCCACCCCCCACCACCCCCCCGCCTTCTATTTGCAATGTCCTTTTAATACTTAAATACAGATAATACTGCATAAAATATTTATATGTATGTTTTATTAGATATTCAAAATCTGCGTGTATATGCAAAAGACAAGGATATAAACATTAGTAATACAGGGAAACATATAAATGAGAAGGGAAGAAACAGTTTTAAAAAAATGGTTTAATGTCTTTTGTTGAAAAGTTTTTCTTGTTTCCTCCTTTGGTCATACTACCTACACAGACATATTGCACTCCACTCTTTGGTTTGATGTGTTCTAAACTTTGAGGACCTGAGAGCCTGGAGAATGGAAAAACAAGTGATTTACTGACGTGATTTTAGTGTTCTTAGGTCAGTTCATCATGTTCCTGGCTTTTCTCTTGGTTTTCTGCGTAGATATGCAGAGTTCAAATTTGTGACAAGTAACATTTAATAACTTGCATCTGTCTGCTTTTGCTAATATAGAAAGTTGTTGCTCCACTTTGGCTAGCAACCTCAGTGGTCTAAACCACTCAAAACATTCTTAGTATTTTGTTTATCACAGAAAAGAGAAGCAATATTCAAAACATGGCATGTAGTTTTGATTTCTGAAGTCAACACTTCTGTCACGATCCATGCAGCAGCTGGCAACTTCCAAAAAGTTGTGTAGAAAGCTGCAAGTCTCACACTGGAGTCCATCTAAATTAACCTTCTTGGTCCAACTTGTAACAACCTTTCATTAATCATTAGCTCTATAAGCAGATCCAACTCTTAGAATGAGAAACATGGTGAAAAGACCGTCATTTTGAACTAGGAGGAGAAGATAGGAAGCATTGCAATCACATAATTAATCATCATGAAGGATTTAATAGAAATTATGGAAAGAAGATCACAGATCCTGCAGAATTGCAGGAAACGAAGAAATGCAAGGGGATCTTTCACAGTGATTAGAACAAATGGGACTCATTCATCATTGCATTTCCCCTCTAATTTAAGGGATTGCATGTGCATAACTGAAATTACTTGGTGGTATCTCAGGTCCATTATCCTACTTAAGTTATAAAAATGTGTTTTCCTGACTTGATGATAGTTGTGACTTTGCTGATCTGATAGAAAAAAATCACGTGAACAAGGCAAAGGTTTCAGTGGAACCACATACCAAAATGTGTAGTTGTTCCTTCTTCAGTTATTCTGATTGCGCTTTTAGGTTTTTTGGACCATGTTTGTTTTATTTCTCTGCTTTGCCTCCTAAATCAACAGAATGGAAACAGACACTGTTTTCATTTTGTGACATCTTGTGTTTTTCATGTTTCAGAAACCAGCAAACAACTTACGGCTGAAGAGTGCTGACACACAGTAATTGCTCAATAGAGACACTTTTGATGTGGAGAGAATTTGCTTTTTAAGGCAGTGGGAGAAAGACAGTGCAAATACCGCTTGTGCTCGGTGGGCTTTCTAGTGGTTGACTACCTACTGGACATTGCTGACACCATCAAAGCCACTGAGACCCACTAGTCACCTCCCCAAAGAAATACAGGCAATTCATACCTACTTTTCACAATAAACCTCTGAGGTGGGGTTTAACTCAAGAAAAGTTGCTTAAGGAAATGATGGTCAGCTTGGGGGAAATGCCAGCCTTCTTACACACATCAAACAACCTTAGTGAATCTAGAAGGACCGTTTTTTGTGGGAACAAGCTTTCCTCTGTGCTGGGCTTATTAGAGTATTAAAGCCAAAAGACATAAACCTTTATGTACCACAAGGTGCAGCTCCAGGGGCAGCCCCACCTCAGTCGGTGGGGATGGTTTTCATACGAGAGTTCTTAAGAGTAAATATTTGTCAAAACACTCCTGGTTTTGACGAGCTCTGTCAATCAGGACTCCTTTGGCTTCAAGTACTACAAACAGGCACTGCTCTATTATCATTGGTAAAACTTGTGTGTACACATAAAACACAAAAATATTGTTTGGAAAACAAATTTAAAATTCTAAAGAGCTTCAGACTGTTTAGGGAAAAAACCCAAACCCTCACATGCAGTGATCAGGTAGAAATCGGTGTTTTCTATTTGATACAGGAAACTTTGGAAGATGGTGCCAGATACAGTCTTTCAAAAGCACATTAATCTGATTTTTCCAATCTAAAAGAACACTCTTGCCCTCTTCCCTCTACCAGTTTAGTGAGCATAAAATGAAGGAAAATTAAATTCTGCAATAACCTGAAACACATCAGCAACAAAAGTGACACTGAAACAGTTGGAAATATGGTCTCAGTTCTTTTGTAGATGTAGTTTTGAAAGATTATTTGTTCTGCTAGCTCTATTTGTGAAAGAAATAGGATAAACCAGGTGAGGAACTGTGGGTTAATGCATTATCCTTACAGCATACTTTGAGATAGATAAAAAAACTAGTTTGTTTCCCAATAATACTATTATACAAAAAAAAAGACAATGAAAAAGAGCGACCTATTTCTGCATATGAGAAAAATAATTTGGTGGTAAACGAGTATGGATAAATTCTGATTTTTGACAGCAGTGCCCTTTTCTGGTATAACAGAAACAGACTTCATTGAGATTTTTCCTAGTTTAAAAAAGAAGGCGATAAGGACCTCCACACTGGATACTTCATACATATTTGGGTATTATTCTGCCATCCTTATGTTCCCTAATTGTTTCATTCTAAATATGTTTGCTAATTTTTAACCAAGCACATGATCACGTACAGAATACTCGTGTGTGATTCATTTTAGATAATGCTCATATCAGTTTATTTCTTAATGGGATTGAAGTCCATAATTATTTGCTTTGTTTTGTAGATCTGGACTTCAAACTAGATATTAGCTCATGAAGAAGGTTTACCTAAAAGCCACCTTGTGGTAATAGAGACTGTACTGATTCTGTGGGGACTTACCTGTCTGTTTATATACCATGACTTTCCACTGACATGAGCCTCTTGGGTTACTAGTAATACCCTGGAGAGCCAAGACGCATAAATCAAATGAAAATCAGGTACACATGTAGATCAAACAGATTTCCATTGTGGAAGGCATATTAGTGATGTACACCGACCTGTTTTTTTTTGTAATTTTAGCACCTGTCATTATTCTTAACTTACTGTGGAACCTGTAGGATTCCTTGATGTTTAACTTGGCCCCCTGAGTGTTCACATGAGGCCACTGAAGCTAACTATAAAATATTTGGAGTGGACTGGAAAAATAGGAATTAAAATTGTTCTTGGTAGGCTGAGCTTCCTACTACACAGAATTCCTTCACTCATCTGGATTTGGCAGACCTGGAAGTTGTTAGCAGCAGGGAAGACAGCAAGTAGTACTGTCGATGTGTGTTTAGAAGGGGATCCATTATCTGAATGCAAGCTGAAGCCAGTCTGCAAAATGAAATGCTCACTAAATAGGAAAGGAGTCTTTAACCTGCCAGACAAAATCAAAAAGACAGCGTTGAAGAACCATGCACGAATAGCTTTCATTTTAGGTTATTTTTTAGTTACATACTCCAGAAATCCGTATTTCCCTTCTACAATATGTATCATACGGCTATCAAATGTACTTATTGTGTGTTTTGACAACTGCAAGAACAGCCGTGTACTGGAGACAATCTTCCCACAGGAGGACCCAGAGCTGTGAGGCAGGAAACCCCCATGACTTGAGATGCAGCATTTCACTTCTGCAGAACGCTGTCTCCTTGGAAACAGGCACAGCCATGTCTCGAATCTGCAGACTTTGCCACTTAAAACCCAAGAGGTGATATTTCAACTAAAGAAAGGCAACAGAACACTGGGGCTGTACTCCTATCTTTCATTCTTCCACATGGGATGAGTAGCATCTGGCCTTCTGCCTTCAAAGACATCAGAATATCCCTAATATATCTTTAAAAAGGTTCAGGATCAAAGGCAAGTCAAATCCAATGTGGTTTAATGCTTGTGAAACTCTGGAACTTCTTTAGGGTTCACAAAGCTTGTTGTAACTTGTGAAATATTTTTCCTTTAATTAAAACCCATATTTCCCAGCCAGGATGATTCAATTTTATATTCAGCTAAAGTGAGAGAGGGCTATGTGTTAGGATAATCTAAAACACACACAATTGAATGGGAACAGAAAACTGGACGGTAAAAATGCCTTCAGACATAAAAAAGCAAATTTCTCTATTAGCAAGCAAAGAGAAACAGCAACCAAAAAGGCAGAACAAGACTAGAATATTCTTGCAACAAAGTCACGAAACAGAAGTGTGAAGTTATTAACTTCCTTTAATAAGCAGTATTGCCATATTTGGGTGCTGGTGTTCAACCAGAGGAAATCGTCATAGAATTTTATAGATCCATATAAGTTCACATCTGCTGAAAGCCCCTTCTGAAAACACTGGGCTTATTTCTGGAATTTTTATTTTTGGGAGGAGGCAAGTAAACAGATTTCGAGGGGAGAGGGGAAGACAACTTAAGGATTAACTCACAAAGTCAAACAGGTGACGTCATGCTTAAGTTACAAAGAACTGAACTGAAGCAACGTGATGAAGCAAGAAAAAGGGAGAACCCAGTCAGAATATTCATACTCAGAGATGTAACAGGTTGTGGTATCCTGTCCTCTGGTTCATCCCAAGAGCTGAAACAGCAGCTACTTGCTCATACCCCAATTGCGCTTGAAAGTTCCCACTTGGATGCATCATTCCGTGGCGCTCATTCCACTTGACTCACCTGACTTCATTGACCTCCTCTTATAGGAAGAACAGAAGTAGGATATGATTGCTGGTTAACTTCGCAAAACATAGTCTCATATGTATGCAAAATCTGTTATTTAGTTTACCTGGGTAACTGATAGATAAGTGAAGTGTGATAGGGGAAAATATTCTTTAGAAATGAGAATTGTGTCAGGCAGCACATATTAAGAAGAGGAGATTTGCAAATTGATTTATATCTTTATAATCTGATTTATAACTTTAAATACAATTTTTGAGTCAGCTAGAAGCTTTTGGCCTTAATTTTCTTGCCATGGGGAACAGAGGCTATCAACAAACTTGAGGGAAAATGGCAGACTATAATACCATTCAAGGCTAGCTCTGGAGGTAGAAAAAGGATTCTGAAGATGACAACTAAACTGTTTTTGACAACTCAGAAAAAGCCACCTAGAGTGATAGATTTCTCACTGTAAAAAGTCAGCTTAAGAGAGAGTGAGAGGTGAAAATTCCAAGAGATGTCTGGTCATGAAAGTGTGAGTGTGGGAAAAAACTGGCAAAGCTTCTGGGGGCATTCCGTGACTTTATAGCTATACTGACAAAATCCTGCAAATCTGGCTAGATAGCCAGAAAAATATTCTTCAACAAGCTTCAGATAAGAGAAAGACAAAAACCTTGACTATTCTAGATATGCTGCTACATGTTTAAGCTGACCTTAAGCCAGAGAAGCAAATAGAAACATACAGAAATCTGCTTTTCTGAGTGAAGATTTGCCTTCTGCTCTGGACACTGCTCTGGGAAGTGTTGTCAAGAGTATCCTATAGGATACTTCACTTTGGCGTTTTTAAAACTTTTCGTTGGCCCAACAGACCACTGCTAGCTCTTAGCATTTCTTGCAGACCACACAGTTCTCTTACCATCAGTCTTTTGACTATTATTCTTCTGCATGAGTTTCAGAGTAGGAATTATCCATGAAGGTATGCAAAATACAGCTGGGCCAATGTTTGGAAACCTTTGCTTTGTTTCACCAGTGTCTGTGGGAATTCTCACAGTTGCTCCTTTCTAAATAAAAGGAGTTACCAAAGAGTAAAACAATAATGGCTCTGCTACTGGAGTAAAGCAGTCTTTCTTCACCATCTTTCTGTCTATTGCCAAACCACCAAGCTGTCCCCATTTATTTTAAAAACTTACTTAGAAATCTGAATCTGGATGAGGATAGGAAAGTAAAGTCAACATTAGGTAAGGAAACAGCATTTGAGTTACTTAGCTTGCACTAGGCTCACCCTTATTTGTTATTACTAAATTAACTCTGGGCTGGAAAGAAAAGGAAAGCTATAATCGGTTGCTTTTAACTCAGACTTAAAAATTGTAGCCAAAGTTTTTTAATATTATGGATTCCTTTACCTAATTGCATCTGCACACTGACAACTACACTTAAAGAAAGCCAAACAAGTTGCTTTTGTGGCAAAACTTTCTTTCCATGGCAGCGAGCATGCAAAAAAATGTAAGTGCTTGCTATTAGATTTTTAGATAAGTGTGTTTTTTTTTCTGTTCGTTTATTTTTTTTTTTTTTTTACTGTAATATATTCATTTTAAGGAGTGAAAATGTCTCAGCTCAGGTTTCCTGTGGTATAGTGTCTTAGAATGAAACTGAGTATTTTGAGTATTGAGGTGTGATTACTCCTGCAGCACAAATGGTTGTTTTGTAAGTTTTTTCTAGGCACTATCAGACAACATTCCCAAGGCTGGTTGCAAAACTTGTGCTTAAAGTTTGGTTGCCAACTGGCTGCTTGGTATCTGGTTTTTAGGGGCATGGGAGCTATAGGAAGCTAGGTTACTTTTTGTCGCTATTCTCTCCTCCAAAGTGACCAGGAGCAAGATTTCCAATATTATGTGTCATCATTTTCATGAAGGAAATTCAATCCATTTGCTTGTTATCAGAATTACTGTTGTGCTGAAGTCCTTGCACAGAGATGAGGACAATTAGACTTTATGAAATAAAGAGTCCTTTTCACAACTCTCTTATTTGCAGCTCTGAAGACTCAACTTCACTGTGCAGAGTTGTTATTTATGGTGAGCACATAACGTTTTATCTCTTCTGAAAAGTTGACTTAGGCTTGTCAAAATGCTCAGCTGTTCCATAAATGTTTATGTTTCTTATAACAGTAATGACCACAGACACAGAATATGCAACATGCATCTACAATATTTTGTTTTGACATGCCATTCCAGTGGAGTTATTAAATGATAGAACTTGCTTGACACAGCATAATTAGTAATCTTGCTCATATATTTTGCTTCACTTTACTGCTAAGAAAGCTAACAGTGCAAAACTGATTATTTTTTCTGGAAGAAATAACAACTCTGAATCCCAGGTTTCTCATCATCTGCACTGTACAAGGATAACGAGGCAGCTCCACAATTGTTTTCCTACTGGGATCTTATGTTGGCTGGATGCCCAATTGCTTCTCTCTAGTTGTTTGAGTATGTGTAGATTTAATTTTTTTAAAAAGGGGGGAAAAAAGAAAAGAAAAAAAAAAAGCAACTATTGACTTTCAAAGCTTGAGGCCAGATGTGGTCATGTCCCATTCGGGTACTTCTGCAGGGCAGAGATGAAGGCAGTGCAAAGTGTTTTTCTGACTCACATTGCTTTGCAAAAGTGCTAACTAGGATCATATTCTTTGCTCCCCCTAGAAATAATCGTCTGCTGCAATTTAGCACCAGCCCTAATCTTCCAATGTGGGGAGCACCTGGGTGGAGCTTCAGTTACGCCTGTGCCTCCGTGCTGGTGAGTACTGTTAGGAGAGACTGAGCATGTGTTTTAGCATTTTAAAAGCGAATAGAAGCAGAATCTCACTGTGAAGTTGCTTGTAATTCTGGAAATCCTTCTTTCAGGCACTTTACTGCAACACGAATCCTCTCTGCCACCTCCCCTTCCCTAACACAACCTAAGAATGGAGTCCAAGGTGTTACTGGAAGTTCAAACTATACTGAAAATTTGACTGAAATCTCAGCAGCATTAGGAAAACAGATTGCCATGAAACACTTTCTAATGACTTTCTTGATACTATTGCTTGCAGGCGAGCAAAAGAGGCCCCCATGTAAAAGGATAAAGAAGTCATATTCTCCTAAAAGAATGCATGTAGTGAAAGTTTTAGGGGCTGTGTTTTCATACAGAGTTAAGGATGGATGGAGCCCTGATCTGAAATAGACAGCTCTTCTTGGGTGCTCTTGGCTCCCTTTCTTTTCCTCTGGTAAATATGCAACCCTAAGTGGAAGATTCCTTGCATGTGAGAATAACTGCTTGCAAATATAGTTGAAAATGCAGCTTTAAATCCATAGATGCAAAAAGCAAAGACTTTGTTCATGTCAAGAATCTGCTGAATACTACTTTATCCATCTGCCCATGTGTAATTTAGTCTGGCACCATTTCCAGTGATGTCATGCCTGGAACGTCCAGCCCTGTGGAGAGATACTCGCTGGGACGGAGCTGCTGCGTGAGGTGGAGAGACTAGCAGATGTGGTAATTCACTCTTGGAACAGAGTTCATATCGAATTGCAAATTTGAGTAAGGACAATTCCTGTCCTTTAAACCATGTAGTTTTGGAACAGGCATATGTTCAAAAGACAGGTAGGTGACGAACTCTATGGCCAGTTCTTCTGACTATTTTAATTTAAGGAAAAGCTGTTCCATTATGTCATTTCATTTCATGTCATTTCTAGGCAGCTGGCTTTGCAACTGCGGGATAAGAGCTGTCTGGCAAAACTTGTTCCACGTAGATAAAGTTCTGCTGCATTATGGGTCCTCCCCCACTCCAGTTAAGAAAAACTGTGGTGAGTTTTAGAACCATGCGTAGCTAGGTGGCACAGTCATCACTCAAGTGATGATGAGTGATAGCAATGACTGACTGCCTGTTAGTCAGAATCTCCCTATTAAGCGATGGTCCTGTTGCAATGGATTTTGACAATCTCCAGTGCAATAGTGTTTCTAAAGTAGTTTGCGTGAATTAAGTTGCTGGGGCTACAGTTTCACAACAGACCCACTTCTGCTATCTCTACCAGGACTGCCTAATACTTTGTTTTGTAAGCTGCCCTATTAAGGGCAAAAATAGCAAAGCAGAGTCAGTCAGTACAGATGACAATGTTTTAATATTGTGGTTTGTGATATGAACACATCCAGATGGTGTGGTCACTCAGTCTTTACAGAGAAATTCAGTTTGTACAGGGACTATATGGGAAGCAAGTATAGTTTTTGATCTGGGACCTGTAGAATAACTCAGATTTGAGGCTAGGAAGATGCATAATGCAAACCGCAGTTCATCTGCTACTACCTAGTAGCTTCTTTGGTGATTTCTTTCTTAGTCAGTGCTCTTCCCAGCATGACTCTGATATTACTTATCATGGGTATGTGTTTCCATGACCTCACACATGCATTCCCACCAAGAGGATAAATACAGCTGCAGATACTGGGCAGCTATCTGTTTTTTTCTCCTGGGGCTTGGTTACAATTTATAGCTGCCACTTTTTGACAGAAGGTGTGTGAAAAGAGCAATAGACTCTCTGCAACTAGGCAGCAGAGAACCATTAGGATATCAGCATTCAGCAGCTAGGAATTGGTTTCCTTTGCCAGATCAGTCATCTAAAACAAATAAACAGATAAAACAAATACTGCACGGAGGAAAAAAATAAGCCTTTTCTTTCTCCTCCTCTCTCCAACTTTAATGGGGCATTCATGTTCTTCATGCTTTGGGTTTTATAAATAATAGCCACCACTTCTTTCTTATGCATGGGCAACATCAGCAAGGTGCTTCTCTTTTAAGCTAGGGAAGTACTAAATTGGTTCACTCAATCTATCCAAAACACTAGGTTCTACAGTTATTTTAATTCAATATTATTCGTCTCAATGAAGAAATCCAACTACTTGTAAGTCACTCTTATCCAGGTCTCTGTATGGAACTCGCTATTTGCCAAGGCAATTCCTGATATGTACAAAACGTAACACTGTAAAGGTGGTCAAATAGGAAACTTTATAGGGGTTTCCCCCACCCCCCCTTCAAAAGCCTTCACAGATGAGCTTGGATAATTATTTTATTTTGATGAAGAGATCTACAGAATAACACTGAGGAAGTGCTTTCCACGTGAGAGTTTCTCAAAGGCTGCCTCTGAACTGAGGAGTAAGGACTCACCACACTCTGCTTCCCACTTCTCAAGTTTACTTGACATGTTTTTGTGGGTAGAGCATACCCAAGCTCCTGTCTGGTCTGCATTTCCAAGTTCGTTTTCATAGATTTTGACACGTGGAGTGCAGACGCAAGTTAAGGCACAGTTCTTGAGTGTTTAAAAACACTTCTGGCTCCATATGGAGAAAGCCAAAGTTTTGTTCACAGATTACTCTTCCAAAAGCAAGACCTCACACTGAAACTTTCTAGAAATATTGATTTATAATGCAGCAACAGGACAACCTCAATCAAAAGCTCCCTTTCCAGGTTTCATCTGAGGGCTTCATAGACGCAAATATCCTGTGGGCTGCAATTCCAGATTTCCTGCACTATTTGACAATTATGCAGCAAACTGATAGTCATTATTGATTCACACAGACTCACAAACCTCTTAAAATCTATAACTTACACTAGATGAAGAAACATAACCATCATGATATTAAAACAGATCAACTCCTGCTCTCATCAGTTAACCTGCCTTAAATAGTAGATTATAGCAAATAATTTAGAGAACATGAAAAGCACTGATAAACACTTAAGTAGTTATCTTATACAACAGTAGTATGTTTCTTTACTCCACCTGATTGTTGCTTTATCCCTGGGTTCTGTGCTGACTCATCCTTAATTACGTGGAAGAATAAGCATGTCTACTCTAGATGCAAATGTCTAGTTGTCATGCAAGACAACTTTCAAACCCAAGTTAGCATTAATTTCACCTCTAGGTTCTGAGTGAAGCATAATCGAGGTAGAAAACTCTTTAATACTTAGCCAGAATTGCAGCTAAGCATAGACTGTGAAGCCTATATTGAAAGCATACAGGTTTTCTTGTTGAAAAATTAGCTCAAGGACACACCTGACATGTATTTTACCTCAGAAGGAGCATAAATGGGAATTGCTCATCTAATTATGTTTAAAAGTCAGTTGAGAACTTGCAAAATTCTCATTGTCTGCCCCTCTGTCTCACTCATAAAAAAAGAACCATCAATAAATTATACTGGAATTCTTACGTATTATGCATAAAAGCAATGATTTTCAATAACTGTTTGCTAAATAAAAAGGAGATTTAAAACCTTAGACTCATGTTAAGGAGGATTGTTTATTACAACCAGAGCATGCACTGAATAGAAGCAGACAATCTCAATTATACAATAGTTCTACCAGGTAGTGTCAAGATTTTTTTAAAATAAAAATTGGTCTTCAACTAGAAAATATCAATTTGTTCACATTTGCAGGTGGAATCTGAAGCTACAACATGGGATTACCTGTCAATATTTGGATTAGTAAAAAAAACCTACCCGAGAACAGCTGAAGGATCAGCTAAAGTGTATGTTCCTTTGGATGCTGTCCAGGCATCAGGAAGAACCTTTGTAGACTGTATTCATCTGTTCTGGCTTCCCTTAAAATGTTGGTACAAAGCAATGGATTCATAACCTAGAAGCCACTGAAGAGTGCAGTCGCTTAGAAAACAGATGATTTCTCATCAACATTACATTTTCAAAGGGTTCTGCAGTTTTCGTAGTGTAATGTAAACATTGTCTTTTATAAAACTTTCTCAGAACACAAATCAGGAAAAGTTTATATATATATTTATGTGTTACAAGTAGAGCATACTTATGATTACTGTAGAGCCTGTTTAAGCCATGACCTTGTTCCTCTTCAATATTAGGAATGAAACTACTTGCTTCGTTCCCATTCCTGACATGCTGTATTGCATGACCAGAAAGGCCAGGATCTGGAGTCCTGGTTAGTCCTGCAGTAGTAATACTGAGTATATTTCCTGGTCCAGGTATTCCTTGGAGAATATTGGGAAAAGTATTGTTTTTCAGATTATATCCGAAATAAAACATATTTCAGAGTCCTGCTTTGGAAACCTGAGGCAGTGCGGGATTGTCCTAGCTGTGTTCGAAGGCCTGGACTCCCTGTCAGAAGTGACAACTTGTACAAGACCTATGCCAACAGAAACGGAAAGACGAACAGAATGCAATGCCCACAGTCTCCCAGGTACTTGGATCTGCTTGGAAAGCGAAATGTTTCACATCATTGAGCACCAGCAGCACAAAGTGGTACTTCATTCCTAACTCACAAACGCTGCACTCCAGTTTCCACCTAGCAGGGTTTTACCCCAACCAACTAGTTACTTGAAGTCATTATGGGTCATCAAAAGTCTGATGCCATATGCACTTCCAATGCTCACAGTTACACGGTTGTCAATGACCAGAAAACAGAAAACACAGATATTTTAAATCTGTTGTATCTTTATACAACAGCGTTTGCTTTCCATACTTCTTTGAGAGAAAAACCTCATTGATAAACATTAGTTTCAAGTGTAGTTATAGTCAGAATAATGAGGTAGGAAAAAATAAAAAAATGAGTTCAACATTTGCTTTCTACAAAGACTCCCATATTAAATATAATTGGATAAGAAAAAGATGACAAACAAAATATTGAATGCAATATGGGGATTTAATTGTATACATTTGAGTTCTTACTTCACGCTGCTGATAGAATGTTTTATTACAAAAAACTATGAAGGCAAAACATCATTCTGTCAAATTCATGGTTTGAGATTTTAATTCTTGAATCCAAAGAAAGACTTTTGTTTGGCAATATATCAATCAAGCAAACACCTCTGAGACAACAAGTTGAATTCTAATCAATCTTTAAAGGTCATCCAAATAATTTGTTTTTGAGAGGCTGTAATTTGTAATTTGTTTTTGGTGAAACTGTAAACAAATCTACAGCTCATAGTAAATTCTGAAGTTACAGCAAAAGTGACTGTATAATGGAAATTTTTTTCTCCTCTTCTTATTTTGCTAAGTAAGGCCCTAGGTCAGTGCTGGCATGATGTATGATTTAGAAAATGAAAAGGCACTCCGGAAGAATATCTATTTTTCCATTCTTATGCTGTAACCCTTTGCTGCTCACTTGCTGACATGCACTTTACTCTAGCAAAGCATTGACCAATTCAGAAACTTTATGTGTCCCTGAGAATACACTCTGTTCTTCTTGAGGCCTTCACTTCAATCCAAATGCCTGTGTTCATTGATCCTATTTGTTCCTGCAAGTAAGTGTTAGAATGAATAGTATGAGATCACTGCAAACTTTTCAAAATGCATGGAGAAACTCCCACTTGCACCTTTTCTGTTGTGATAAATCCCGAGTTTCTATAGCATATGTCCAGCAAAGTTTTAAACATGTCAACATTATGCTGAGAAATCATAGTGTAAGAACACAAGATGCTCCAGCATTGCGATCCAGAAAAACTTGGTGATCACAAATTTGTACCCAGAACTGAAAAAAAACCACTTGCCATTATTAAAAACTGTACCAATGTATGACAGTCAATATTTCTTAGAAAATTTAATCTGAATCTTTGTATTATCATAGTTAATGTATCAAATGTCATTATACAAATCCTGCTGTCATAATGGGAACCATATAGAGATATGGAAGAATTAAACACTTGAATATTAAAACCAAATTCAATGGGAACGGTATAAGTAAGATTTAAGCTATACAACATCAAAGAAATTCCTGACAAGAATTTTTTAATTCAAGCTATTAATGTTAAACACCATACAAAACAATATGCTGTAACATAGTGGTTTAGAAATGTGTAAAATTTGAAGACTTTTTGTAAAACCTCTCCCTCCAGGCAGATGTCTGAAGACGAAGTTCTTTCAGGACAACAGAGGGGGCTATGGAAATTCAGGTTCTTTTCAAAGGGATAATTCTACTGCAAGACAAAAATTAGTGACTTTTTAAAGTCATTGTATGTTTGTTGTTTTGTTTTGGTTTTTTTTTTTTCTTTTGAGGGTAGGTAACACATTCTTTTTAGAGGAATTATGTTCTTCAAGTGTCTGGCAGTCACCAAGGTTCACGATCCTTTTCATTGCTGTTGATAAACAAGCAATACTACAGTACATGGTAAGACAGAGAAGAAAAAGGCAGGGGGATTGATTTTGCTTTCCCCACAGGTCTGAACACAAGTTTTGGCATTCCAAATAATGGTTACTTTGTTGACTACTCTTTATGATTTAGCTGAAAGTGATTTTTGAGGTTGTCATACCATTATGTTGCATGTCCTCGGAAGGCAGATACTGCTTATGGTGCAAAAAGCACATGGATGAGCGTTTTAATAAGGAAACCTGGAAGATCATGCTCTCAATAATGAGATCATTTGCTCTGAGTTCTGACTGGCATTGCAACATGTCTGCATATGTAGAAGTATCTATGTATAGTATAGACATATCAGCATATGTTAACTCAACCATTTCTCTGCTAGACTCGACACCAATCCTCCTGAATTAGTAGGATCCACAGAGATATCCAACAACTCAACGCTTGATTATTAGAGCCAAGTTCAAGTACAATGAGATGAGTTAACATTAAGGATTTAGCCATAGGAAATCAGAGGCATTCCTGGCTGCCATACGTTTTCATTCAGATCATTAACATTATTTTAATTTACAACACCAAGAACTAAAGGGAGAAATAGTATCCATATGGGACAAGTGAAAAAAATCTCATTTTGCTTTCCCAGCTCAAGCCAGTGAAAAACTCCAGCCATCAACCCAGTGGGACATTTCAGGGTGTTGTTTTGGGTTTTTTTGATGTTGTATAGTTGAAGATACAAAATGCTGCTTTTAGCAAGAAAAGGGAGAAAAGAAAAAGCTCTTGCTAGCAGATCCTTAAGTTTGAGAAGTCTTCTGGAATGCTAACATAGATAAGAGAAGTGACAGACATGCACTTGATATTTACAATTTTCCTCTTTTATGTGGGAACTTTTGACTTTGTGACATTTGAATCCGTTACTTTGAAATGGATTCAGATGTTGCAAAAATGCACTAAATTTTCCAGAGCATAAAACTAATTGTCTCTAGGGTAGAAAACTGCTATTTTTGTTACACAAAATAAATGAAAATCAATGTTAGACTAGCAATAAACAAAATTACAGTCGTAAATAGTCTGTTCCTTTTGTTAGGTTTTATGCCATGTTTTGTATGAGAAATTCAAACAACAAAAAAACCCAAACCAAAAGTACTGAAAATTCTTCTCATGTAAACGACCTTACTCCACAGTGAAAAAATACATTGGAATGAATATGCAGTGATCTACTGCACTGAAACTTAATTTCATTCAGTGCACGGGAGGAAACCTGATGTCACTTGAATAGTTTTTTCTGGGCATGATTTTTCAGTGGGTTACAGAATATCTGCAGTATCCTATCTTGCAGGCAATAAGTGTTCAAGTGATTAGTTCATTCTGCAGAAAGCTCTGCTGAACGTGAAAGTCCAGAAAGAAAATAAACCTGTCGGCTTCCATGACCTGTCAGGTGAAGACTTAAATGGAATCCAGAGATTTTTTTCCCAAGCTAGTGTCAGATTTTGGTTCTTTTTAAACATCCAATCCATGGTTGAAAAATTGATGTGTTCTGCAGTCAGAAGACCTTTTCTCTAGGATGGGAGTCACCAGGGACAGACAGGGACCAGCGACACTTTCTTTCGTATTCTTAGTCCCTCACATCAGCCATGAAAAATTAGCAGGGGATGGTTTGCAAAGAAAAAGAGTACCTATTCCTTTATCCTAGTCTTTGAGGTCTATTATCTGGTTTAGCCCATGCTATAAACTACTTCAGTTCCTTGTTTCAAGGTCAGCCAGAACCATCCATTTATCACTTTTTTAGTATATAACCCTTCCGCCTGAACTCTCAAATCAGCCTCAAAAAAGAGCAAAATACCAAAATAAGACCCCTCAAAACCTTTGAGCCTTGTAAAAATCTTTTACAGAACAAAAAATCTTTCCCAACCTTTTTCCACAACAGGACGGACAGTCTGTTCCATAAGCATAGAAATTCCCTTACAGGAAGGCTGGTTCAGAAAAGTCAGGGTGCTCCACGAAGAGCATATGTGAATGAGGCTGTGTCGTTGTTCTTAACTTGCACCAAGTGAGAGAAAAAGAGTTCGTGAAGAGAAGTCCCTGGAGAGCAAATAGTTTAATGGTGCAAGAAATGAGACTGTAGGAAGTGAGGATTTATGTTTGCTTCAGAGCTGTTTGATATGTATGATAAGTATGGAATACTGTTTCCTTGTAAACCAGCAAGGCTAAGATTAACGGCAGACACCTGGGTTTACTAAGTGTTAAAAATTAAAAACTTTGGAGCTTAGTCATCAGAAAACATCAGGTATATCAAATCTTTAGACTCTTGCTGGAACACACTGCCAGCCTCATACCACCTGTTGGTGTCAAAGTCCCTTCCTTTGGCAGGACGTTCTGCCAAGAGGCAGGTTTGACATCAAAAGCAGAAATAGCCCTTCTCCGATATGCATGCACAACACTCCCCCTCTCTTAGTGATGCACACACGTAAGCTTTAGTTGACCTTTCTCCCAGAGAGAAGGAACCTCTAACTCCTGTCAGTTTCTCCACCAAGCACCAGACTGACAAGTCACATCAGTTTCATGAACAGTACTGCTCAGTTTAAGTTCTAACATCATCAATACATAACAAATTCTAATTTGAAGGGCATGCCTACAAGATTTTTTGCAGGCCATTGCAAGCTTATTCTGCCCATATACTGGGCCAGCCAAAAGCCAAGCAGCTGTAATTAACTCCGTGCCAAGCCTAAGCTAAGAATTTCTTATGAGAGTGTGAATTACATTAGCTTAGAGATGGTGTCACCTAACACAAACATGTGACTTCAATTTGCCTACAAAAGCCTGTGTAGCTAGAACTTGCATCGAGATTTCTTTTAATATCTTATTGAAACTGAATTCTTTTAAGTCTTATCTCACAGATAAATTGAGGTGCTTTTCCAATTTTGACCTCCAAGTTTCTATAGATGGCACCCAGGAACACTTAGGTTATTCCTTGTGTTTGTAGGCCATTTTAACATCTTGACACATGTACTTCTGTCTTCTGGGTGTCCTTTTCAATGCTATTGCCTTCTGAAACTTGGAGGTGCAGTAGAAGCATATCAACCTCAGCACGAGAAGAGCCGCAAATTCAGGTATCTTCTGACTGCTGAGGGATTTCTTTTCTTAGGTCTGATTTTCCCAAACCTGAGCTCCCACTGCTGGAGAAATTAATTCACATTCTTTACATTCAAGGTGGAGTTTAAGCAAACCACTGCTTCTCACTGGCAATAGCTATCTGCAGCTTTAAGTATAGTTTTCCACCCCTGATTGCAGCAAGTAAAAGAATAAGCCTACTAGCCTGCTATTGCAGGTCAAATAAAGTCTTAACAGATTGGAAGGGCTGGGACATTTCTGTAGACAAAAATAATTACAGTGCTTAAGAAACTTAATAGACTATACTGGCCTAAATCCCATCTTCCTGTTTCCATGCTTTTTTCCCACAGGTTTTGTACAAATTAATAGAAGACAGTTGATTTCATATAGACTAAGTGGTGACTGAAGGTGCAGTGGAGGTAACTGTCTATAAAGAAAAAAAAATAAAAAGGGAAAGCTGAAGGGGAAAACTGATTACATTGCAAGCAGAGCACCTTCGTTTCCAGCAAGATCTCTGCTGTTTCTCACAGTTTTGGAAAGGTTTTCCGATGACAGAATGAATTGTTTTTCCTGTTGCACTCTTTCCTTCAGTCTGTCTACAAGCAGTTGTTGAAATAGATTTAAATGTGCAAATGGTATTTTGAATAGAGTCTGGAAACTGTAACACATCAGAAATGACAAAGAAAAAACTCTTTAAAATGGGAAAGAACGTGAGACAGAGCAAAAAACTGTGCCAACTGTAAGAACTGAAAAGCTCCTTCTGGTGTTTGGTGTAGCAAAAATTTAGTTCTTTCTGGAACTTCAGTAGACGTTTTTGCTCACTGGTAATTGTATATCACTTATTAATGTTTTTCAAATGACAATGTTACACACATACCCGATACATGTGTCTTCATGTACATGAAGAGGTTTTCCAGAAAGCAAGCAAGTCTTGAGAGTCAAAACACTTTCTGACTTAATTCAACTGATGCACACTTTTCAATGGAAACTTTTTGTTCTTGAATATGCTGATTATTCAGTTTAGCAAGTTGTAATGTTTTTCAAAATCACTGAAATATTCAAAAAATGTCTAACCAATATGAATATGAGGTACTTCACTAATATCTCTTATGAAGTAGTACAGGATAAATCCACTCTCCATGTCCCTCCACAAACCTCTCCAATCAATTCCTAAAAATTATGCAGCTACCCAAAGATTTTAAGGCATTTTTACTCTTCCAAGAGCACCAACTCTTGCCTACAATGTGTCTGCACAACTTCCTTGTCTGATTGGACCTGTTCTTCTCCTAGGCTTATGCATCAGCTGTCTTGAAGACAACATTACAGAAGCCACCATGTCTAAGGTCCAAACTAGTTACTGGAGGTCAACATTATTTCTCTTTTCCCATCTGGATGAATGGTAAGACTGTTATCTCCTAGGCTGGCTTCCTTGTACACATCTAATAGCTTTGTAGATGACATAAAATTCAAATTTGTTATGCCTTTCCATAGAGAAAACAATTAATTCTCATTCAAGTTCATGAAGACTTCTGTTAAGGAGACACTATCATACGCATTCTGCGCCAGATTTTATTAATCTTTCTCACAAGCTTTAGACAATTATACTGAGAATTAATTTCTCTGAGGCAGCAGGGAACACTGAGACTGGCACTTCTGGCTTCTTTAATGAGGAGCAAAGGCTGAGCATATAATCAAAGAAGCCTTCATGGGGCTCAGAGATCTCTGTAACTGAGGTTCAGCTGACTACTCACATAGCCTAATTTCCTCATGGAGGTACTTAACATTATGTACTGAAAATCAGAGACTGTGAACAACAAAGGTTTGGACAGACAACACTCATTATCGAAGGTTTGCCTGGAGAAATAAAATTCTAGCCAGAACCTCATTCACTGGATCTTCACAGACAGGAATACAGAGGGGAGAAAGTGAGGAGCTGCGTGGTGAAAATTAAAAACATCAGTATATTCAAAAGGAAACAAAGGCATAACTGGTTCCCTCAGCAGCCTTGTCCTTACTACAGATATAGTGTTAGTAAATTCCTCTAAACCAGAGAAAGAAATTATACTTGCCACAAGGGTACACTGAATTATTTCAATGTAATTGTTCCTACTTTTCTGCTGTACATTGCTGATAAAGTAACTATAACATAATAATTAACCAATGTTAATAACATTTACCATAGACAACTTTAGCAAGTACTCAGCTTTGACAGAGAGTCTGTTAGCATGCTGTAAACTGGCACATCTGTCTGTTAAAGAAGTCTGCCCTGAAAATGCACACAGACTCTGATACCCAGTTTTTGATAACTACTACAGTCAGGATGTTCTTCATATCATTTCAGGCCTTTGTCTACACAGCATATGCACGCTCACCCTTCAAACCTGGGGCAAATAGCTAGACATCAATTTTCATCAGTCATGTTTCCCCAGAAGTCTGAAAATTCTTCTGCCCTCTCCTTAGACACGTGCTTTTGAATACTTCTTCTTTTATAGGTTTCAGCTATACACAGCTGTGTTAATTAGACAAAGAGATAATGCAAGAGGTGTCCTTATAAAAGAAGATCCACATTTAAGTGACCTACTCACTCCTAAATGTCTTCCATCAAACAAAGTGTTTAGCCCATGTGCTTATGAAACAGCTGAATAGGAGCAACAAAAAAAGTTTCCAGAGGGCTGTCTTGAGTCAATTATATCACAGGCTACAGATCTGTTTCAAGGGTTCCCTCTCCCTTTTGCAATTCATCAAGAATGTTGGAACCTTGACAAAGAGCTTGAACTGGAATTGCAGGTACCAACCATATCCCTCAACAAATCTCCTTTCTATTTAAAGAAGAGAAAGTGTAAAAAAGGTTTAGCTCCCACAGTTCCTTAGGAAAGAAAAAATCCATTCAACCAACCCCCCTAAAAATCCCCAGACCAAACCACAGTATTAATTAGGTACATTTCCCCGCTACTCTAAAACTAATTCAATTAGAAGTACATGGAAGAACACCCGTGACACGTTTATGATGGCTGTAAGGCACTGTTTGCGATATGTATATATATGTAATGTATAAAATGAGAACCAGTCATCTGTGAAGTTTCATCTGATGTTGATTTTTAGCTGTTAAGAAGTGTCTCCTTTCTCTGTCCTGGAGGTGACAGAAAGTAGCTGAATGTCTTCCTCAGGAAAGGGGAAGCTGACCTTTCTCCCTGCTCCAAGAGAAGGATGTTGTTTTTCTCCCTGCTCCCAAGCAAAAATCAGTGTTATAGTTTCATGTGCATGCTAACCTTCCTCCTCCTTCTCTCTCCATAACAGTGGAGTGAACTTGGTATTCTTGGCTGGAGGGCATCTTGGGTATAGCAATCATAAAACGATAGAGTTTTCAATTCTTGGAGAAGTAAGGAGGGTGGTTAACAGAACTGCTGCTTGGCCTTCTGGAGGGCAGACTTTGGCCTGTTCAGGAGCCTGGTTACTGGAGTCCCGTAGGAGGCAAACCTGAAGGTCAAAGGACTCCAGGAAGCTTGGACATTCTTCAAGAAGAAAATCTTAAAGGTGCGTGAGCAAGCCTTCCCCATGTGCCAAAAGATGAGGCACCGAGGAAGAAGAGCAGCCTGGTTGAATAGAGAGCTTTGGCTGGAACTCAGAGGAAAAAAGAGAATTTATGACCTTTGGAAGAAGGGGCAGGCCACTTCGGAAGGCTACAAGGTTGACATGAGGTTATGAAGGGAGAAAATTAGAAGGGTCAAAGCCCAACTAGAACTTAATCTGGCTACTGCTGTAAAAGACAGTAAAAAATATTTCTATAAATACACTAGCAACAAAAGGAGGGCTAAGGAGAATCTCCATCCTTTACTGGATGCAGGACGAAACATAGTGACAAAGGATGAGGAAAAGGTTGCAGTACTTAATGCCTTTTCTGCCTCAGCCTTTAATAGTAAGAAAAATTGTTCTCCAGGTACCCAGCCCCTGAGCTGAAAGACAGGGACAGGAAGCAGAATGAAGTCCCCATGATCCAAGGGGAAATGGTTAGTGACCTGCTCCACCACTTAGACACACAAAAGTCTATGGGATCCACCTGAGAGTACTGAGGGAGCTGGCAGAAGTGTTCACCAAGCCACTTTTCATCATTCATCAGCAGTCCTGGATAACCAAGGAGGTCCCAGGTGACCAGAGGTGAGCAAATGTGACACCCATCCACAAGAAGGGCCAGAAGGAGGATTGAGGGAACTATAGGCCTGTCAGTCTAACCTTGATACCTGGTAAGGTTATGGAACCGATCATCTTGAGTGCCATCACATGGCACGTACAGGACAACCAGGTGATCAGGAAAAGTCAGCATGGTTTGATGAAAAGCAGGACCTGCTTGACTGACCTGATATCCTTCTATGACAAGGTGACTGACTTAGTGGATGAAGAAAAGGCTGTGGATGTTGTTTACCTGGACTTTAGTAACGCTTTTGACACCGTTTCCCACAGAATTTTCTTGGAGAAATTGTCTGGTCATGGCTTGGATAGGTACACTTTTCACTGGGTAAAAAACTGGCTGGATGGCCATGCCCAGAGAGTGGTGGCAAATGGAGTTAAATCTAGTTGGTGGCCGGTCACAAGTGATGTTCCCCAGGGCTCAGTATTGGGGCCAATTCTGTTTAATATCTTTATCAACAGTCTGGACTAGGGAATTGAGTGCACCCTAAATAAGTTTACAGACAACACCAAGTTGGGTGGGAGTGTTGATCTGCTTAAGGGTAGAAAGGCTTTAAAGAGAGGTCCGGACATGCTGGATTGATGGTCCAAGGCCAACTGTATGAGATTCAACAAGGCCAAGTGCCAGGTCCTGCACTTGCATCACAACAACCCCATGTAACACCATGGGCTTCGGGAAGAGTGGCTGGAAAGCTGCCAAGCAAAAAAGGAGCTGGGGTTATTGGTTGACAGCTGGCTGAATATGAGCCAGCGGTGTGCCCAGGTAGCCAAGAAAACCAATAACAGAAATAGTGTGGCCAGCAGGACTAGGGAAGTGATCGTCCTGTTGTACTCGGCACTGGTGAGGCCGCACCTTGAATACTCTGTTCAGTTTTGGGGCTCCCATTACAGGAAAGACATTAAGGTGCTGGAGTCTGTCCAGAGAAGGGCAACAAAGCTGGTGAAGGGTCTAGAGAACAAGTCTTATGAGGAGTGGCTGAAGGAACTGGGGTTGTTTAGCCTG
The DNA here is from genome assembly GCF_965231255.1 of Vanellus vanellus. Lineage (NCBI taxonomy): Eukaryota > Metazoa > Chordata > Aves > Charadriiformes > Charadriidae > Vanellus > Vanellus vanellus. The sequence goes on from NC_138905.1 coordinate 116,255,867, forward strand.
GAGAAAAGGAGGCTGAGGGGAGACCTTATCGCTCTCTACAACCGCCTGAAAGGAGGTTGTAGAGAGGTGGGGGTCGATCTCTTCTCTGAAGTAACAAGCGATAGGACAAGAGTCAATGGCCTCAAGTTAAGCCAGGTGAAGAAAAAATTCTTCACCAAAAGGGCTCTTAAGCATTGGAACAGGCTGCCCAGGGAAGTGGTTGAGTCACCATCCCTGGAGGTATTTAAAAGACAGGTAGATGTGGCATTTAGGGACATGATTTAGTGGTGGTTTTGGCAGTGTTAGGTTAACAGTTGGACTTGGTGATCTTAAAGGACTTTTTCAACCTAATGATTCTATAATTCTATGATTCTTGCATCTAGTGTTAGGCACTTAGAAGACTTGGTGAAGCACAGAAGAGATAAAGTGTTACTGTTCTTATGACTCCTGTAGGTGCAGTATGTGCCATGTTTGAGGCTGTGTATATCACGTTGTTGACATGTCCAAGGTGAGGAGAAATAGTATTCAAACTTCCTGAACTTTAATAGGGTTTTATAAGTTTTGGCTCCTCAAGAAATTATAAGTTTCAAGAGGACGGACTGCCTATTTTGGTATCTCTAAAATGAACCACTGGCATGGGCAGTCAGCCTCTCTCACTGTTTCTATACTTCAAGGCAGCACTTGCTTATGGGAAGTTGTCTATCTAAAGAGTGGCCTTCCACTGCTCTGCAGCATAAAAAAAAATTAGCCACAGCTGGAGAATAAGGTTCTTTTGGGCTATACATTGGCCTTTGCTTACCTAGGGAACTTTTTTGAAACAACTCATACCTTTCTAATCATAATTATTTATTTAAAACAATTTACATTCTGGTTTTAGTCCAACTTTACAGTGTCTTATTTGGAATAGACTAGACATTTTAATTTAGTGAATAAAACGGTCTGTATGACAAAATTCCAAGTATAAATTTAATCTAAAGAGGAAATCAATCAAGAGCAACCCAAATACAATGATTAAATAATGGAAAATGGAAGAACTCGACTCATAGATTATATGCTACTTAAAATAAATTCAAATCATGCCATCTTAAAAAACAACTCTATTTTAAGAGACTTTAATATTGTTTTATTTTCCAAATAGTTAATAAGAAAACTGATTTTATTCCAACATACATCAAATGAAATACCCTAGAGTTCTTTTCTTTTGCATTCCAAATAATAATTCCATTCTGCTATTTAACATTTTAAATTGGTTCCATAGGCATTCATTTTACATTAAAAATACAGACCAAACATATATCAGGTTTACAAAATAAACCCAAAAAAACCCCAAACCTGGTGAGTGGTTGGACATTGTACTGAAGTTGAATACTAAGTAATTTATATGTAGGCAGATTAAGTGCTGTTTCTATAAACCAGGCATGAACAGTGTACCTGTTAATGTTGCTAAAAAGTACACAATTCTAAAAGATGCAAGGATGGGCCTTCTGAAGACACATTTCATTAAAAAGTGAACATTGGGGATTGCTTTTGATAGGAGATTTGTACTGCTTACAATTGTGTAACAAATCCAAAATTCCTAAGAAAATCCTATGATGAAAGCTTTGTTTTCAAAAGCCTATGAAAGCTCCATATATCTTGAAACAATAAAGGAAAATGCATGTGTACTAGGCCTTAATTTACTTCTTTGTTAAATGAATTGCTTCCATGCAACTTTCCTGCCTTAAAGATGTAAATATGGGAAATAAAAGGTGGAAGCTGAAAATATCTCAAAAGAATTCGTCCCTAAAGGAGGAATCTGAGATGTGTTCTTACCACCTGTGAGATATTAGCAGCAAGTTGTGAATAGATCTGATAAAATTAGTGTGTATTGGTAGGATAATGCAGCTGTCTCAACGTAACTTTTGGCTTACAAGAGGCTTATTCATAATCTATTTTTATGATTTTCAAAATCCAGCAAAATAAAAAAGGACCACTGTCTAATTGTTACCATACTGTTGATTCAAAAGCTATTTGCAGTGCACTCAAGGAGCAATTCCCTCTTCTTTCCTCCCCCTCTGCAGCTCTCCTTCCTCTAATCCTCAAGTTATTCTAGTTATAGCATTTTATTTCTAAAATTAAAGTTGAATCCATCTTAAAACTCATAGTTAAGAGAATTCAGATAGATGGAATGCCTTTTAAAACATCCTGATGCCATCCCCTTCCTGTGCTATTCCTTTTCTCCACTCTAGCAGAGTATAGCTTCTTCACTGTCTAAATGTTTACTCTAAAGCAACATTTACTTTTATGCTTTTCGTTTGTAAGATTACTCTTTTCTTGTACTTCAAATATTTATTTTTTTTTCTTATTGTTCTGCATATACAGGAAAGCACAACTGAATTCTACAAATGACTATGGTTATTCAATACATGCTGATGTGACTTGTAGTGAAACAAATACAGTTGCAACTATAGGTGGCTAATGGACCCAGAACTTTTTAATTGCTCCATTGTAAGATCATCAAAATCACAGAACCATAGAATCACAGAATGGTTAGAGTTGGAAGGGACCTTAAAGATCTTCAAGTTCCAACCCCCCTGCCATGGGCAGGGACACCTTCTGCTAGACTAGGTTGCTCAAAACCCCATCCAACCTGGCCCTGAACACCTCCAGGGATGACGCCTCCACAACTTCCCTGGGCAACCTCTTCCAGTGTCTTACCACCTCACAGTAAAGAATTTCTTCCTAATATGTGATATAAATCTACCTTCTTTCAGTTTAAAACCATTACCCCTTGTCCTATCACTACACTCCCTGATGAAGAGTCCCTCCCCATCTTTCCTGTAGGCCCCTTTAGGTACTGGAAGGCTGCTCCCAGGAGCCTTCTCTTCTCTAGGCTGAACAACCCCAACTCTCTCAGCCTGTCTTCATAGGAGACGTGCTCCAGCCCTATGATCATCTTTGTGGCCCTCCTCTGGACTGGGTCCAACAGGTCCATGTCCTTCTTTATATTGAGGGCCCTAGAGCTGGACACAGAACTCCAGATGGGGTCTCACAAGAGAGGAGTAGAGGGATAGAATCACCTCCCTTGACCTGCTGGTCATGCTTTGGATCCAGCCCAGGACGTGGTTGGCTTTCTGGACTGCGAGCGTACCTTGCCAGCTCATGTTAAGCTTCTCATCAACCAGTACCCCAAGCCCTTGTCCTCAGGGCTGCTTGCGATCCATTCTCCACCCAGCCTGTATTTGTGCTTGGGATTGACCTGACCCATGTGCAGGACCTTGCACTTGGCCTTGTTGAACTACATGAGGTTGGCATGGGCCCACCTCTCCAGCCTGTCCAGGTCCCTCTGGATGGCTTCCCTTCCCTCCAGTGTGTTGACTGTTCCACACAGCCTGGTCTCAGCAAACTTGCTGAAGGCTCACTCAATCCCACTGTCCGTGTCACCAGCAAAGATGTGAAACAATGCTGGTCCCAATACCAACCACTGAGGAACACCACTCATCACTGCTTGCCACTTGGACATGGAGCCGTTGACTGCAACTCTTTGATTGTGACCTGATTCTATATCCAGCCAATTCTATATCCAGTGAGTGGTCCATTAGTCAAAACAGTGTCTCTCCAATTTAGAGACAAGGATGTTGCATGGGACAGCGTCAAATCGTTTGCACATGTCCAGGTAGATGTAGATGATGTTGATTGTTCTTCTCTTATCTGCCAATGCTGTAAACCCCATCATAGAAGGCCACCACATTTGTCAGACATGATTTGCCTTTAGTGAAGCCATGTTAGCTGTCATCAATTACCACCTTATTTTCCCTGTGCCTTAGTAGAATTTCCAGGAGGATCTGCTCCATGATCTTGCCAAGCACAGAGGTGAGACTGTCTGGCCTGTAGTTCCCCAGGTCTTCCTTTTTTTCCCTTTTTAAAAATGGGGGACCATTTTTAAAGATAGACCAACAGACTAAAAATAGACCAGTGGAATTCCTGTTGACACTACAATAACTGAAAAGATTACAAAGAGGTTCCGAGTAGATTAAATTTCTAAGCTTTGTTGGATATTCTCAAAGTTATTGTAAAATTTTTATTTATGACTTAAAGTGAATGGGTGTCTAAGTAATTCCACAAATAATTGGATTGTTTTCTCATACCTGTTTGATGTACCTTGTAATTCACATCTGGACAATTTTACTGGGAAAAAAAGATCTTCCTAGCTGTCTTTTTATTCATTCTTTTGGGCCTTTAGCACAGATCTAGGCTCAATAGGCATCATGAAAAAAAAGCATAATCCATATATGACGAAGGTATTCTTCACCTGGCTCACACATAAACTACAGTCACCTAGGTGTCAAAGCCTCCTTCTCATTACTTCCTTTCTAAGAAATTTGGCCCACATAGTGGGTACTTTATATGAAATAAAACTGTATGCTCTATAATCTGATTCACAGATACCCAGCGCAGTTTTATTATAGGCTATATTTACACTGTATATTCAAGTCACCATTCGCATGTCCACACATACAGACACATCTTAGAACACTCTAAAATCTAAATCAAAGGATAGGACTGGCTTCCAGGTTGATATGATGGAGCCAAAACCTTTCTTACAGTGTTACAAGTTTCACAAGCAAAACACCTAAGAGACATGTATTTTCTATGCTGTTCATATCATGTAGGAAACCACCTGAACCTGGTCTCACCTGACCTGTACATTTACAAGCCTGAAGAAGCAGTTATATACAGCGGTTCAGACCAGATAGAAGGACAAACACTGATCCATTACATGGAGGCACTGCAGGGAAATTGCAAACAAATACTGTAGTAGTTGCACTGTTTCCAAATGTTTATTCTGTTCTATTTTCATCTTACTAAAATACTTCATTTCCTCTCCGGAGTCATCTGTAAAATTCATTTTTGATCTCCTTGGTCCCCTTTTTGGGTAATTTGTGTATTCCAATGTCTGTGTCCCATTTAGTTACTTTGTATAGTGCATTGTTTTGCAGTTACATTAACACTCACAGTCTAAAAATACAAAGTCTGTTCACCAGCTTTCTTGAGCCTTTGCCCAAAGCTACTTCTCATACAACAGTAGGCAAACTTACCACAAGAAAATAAGAAGGAAAGGTTTCTTTTTCCCACTTTTTTGGCTCAGCATGGGTAAGACAAAAATTTGATCTATTGTGAGGGATGATCCTTCTTTGAAATAGTCAATTAAGCCTTAAAAAAACACTACGTAACTTAATGTGTTCATGAAAATTAATCAGAATTAAACATACAACATGTGAATGTTTTCGTAGCTTTGACCTTTTGGAAAGTATCATAAATATCCTTATGAGATGTTGAGTGGGATAGTTTTTTAAGAGACATGTCTCTCTCTCTTGATTTTTGATCTCTTGATGTTGCAGGTGTTAAATGGTTCTTTTTTCCAACAGTCTAGGGTCCATGACTCTTCATTTTGAATGAAACATAATACTTCACTGAAGCTAAGGCTTTGATCTAACTTCCATTGAAAAATGAACAATACTGCTGACCAACTCAAAAGTTAAAAATATTTTCTACAAATATTACTGGGAATTAAATGTTTTCAATTACATAATGCATTCAATTATTGCAGACTTTGCAATGATCTCATCTTATTGTCATGAATGAGTGTGGAAAAGTAATTCTATCTTGATGACTTATTTAATTACCAAAACACCTTTTACCTTTACCCACGAAAGTATTCATGTCAAGAATACTGCTGAATTTCTCCAAGGAATATGAAGAAATCTGTGTACTCATCTACTGACACGCTTCCTACTAATTGCTGAGAAAGGGACTCATGTTTAATTCACAACATTTCAAAAACCTGAACAAAATAACATGGAATTAATCTGAGGAAATCACAACCTGCTCACAGGTACTGAGTGAAGAAGAGCCGACTCTACATATGCAGAATGTTATTCTGCAAATATATGAGTATAGGAAGTTCCACCTAAACATGAGGAGGAACTTCTGTACCTTGAGGGTGGTAGAGCACTGGAACAGGCTGCCCAGGGAGGTGGTGGAGTCTCCATCTCTGGAGACATTCAAAATCCACCTGGACGCGTTCCTGTGCAACCTGCTCTAAGGTGGCCCTGCTCTGGCAGGGGGGTTGGACTAGATGATCTCCAGAGGTCCCTTCCAACCCTATGATTCTATGATTCTGTTCAGTACACAGAGCTCAGCATCAAGGCATATATTAGCTCACTCTATTATAAAGGAATGCCTTTACATATGTAAAGGCCTAATTCAACATTGTTTAGTACTCTCTGAAAGGAAGTGCACAATCATCAGTTATTGACTTCAAGCCCTTAACTTTTCCTTGTCCAACAAATCACATAACTATATTTGCACTTGGAACACAGATAGCTGTTGGGTTCCGCTGAACTTAGTAGGGCACTCCTAAAGTGAAGCTAAGCAGATGCTCAGGTTTTGATAGGCTCAAACCCATTTGCAGCACTAAAAGAAAACTAAATAAATGAAATAACACTTATAGCTCTTGCCTAGCAAAGCTCTTGCTTAGAAATACTGTGTGAATAATTCCCTTATGAGAGGCACTTGTTTTGGCAATACTTTAGAAATAACTTGTTAGAAGATGTGATGTTGAAATGTTTGAATCACAGGATTTTAGACAACAGTTTTTAACTAAAATGCATGATGCAGAAGAATTTTACATGTACACCAAGACCAAAACTACTTTGTTATATGGCATGTTGTTTTTACCATACACCGGGTTTTCAGGAGCCGTTCTTTTATGCACCAGAGAAGTTAACATCAAGAGTATCTCACCCAGTCCAGCACTTCAAAATTTCAACTTAGTGTTGTTCCAGTACTCCCAGATGTGCCTTGATGGTGTAGAAAGGGAAGCAGAGAAATGGTTATGGAATTGCCTGAGTTCTCTTCAAGGAAGCAACAAGGTGGAGTTTCTGCCTTGTTAGAAAAGAAGGTTTTGGGGGAGGTGAGGTTGGCAGCAGGCTCCCTGTGAACTGCTTCCATGAATTCACAGCTGCTGGAGACTGTGGGATGGGGGTTGAGCAGCCTGTGAGGAAAGACCCGCAAAGGAGAAGAGCTCCTTATTTTGCACTAGAGACCGTTTCCAAAACCTACAGGGTATCAGAATGGGAAAGGGAACTAAAAGACATCTGAGCCTCCCTGTCTCTCGAGCCATGATTTCTGTGCTTTGCTTCTGAGAAGTGTAGAACAGATTTGCCAAATCAGAAAACGTTATTTTTACAGTACTTTCTGTAAAATTTAACAGCACTTACTAAGTGAGATTCATGGAGCTAAAACAGTCTAAAGTTATAATTACCTCTTGGGCCATGAATTATAGTTTTCTGTTATCTTTATACTTTGCAAGTACTATCAAACAGACATCACAAACAGCCTGTATTTAATCAGTTCTGAATATGCTTCCGATTATGGAAAAAATGGGAGAAAACTAAGAACAAAATGTTATGGTTAACTCCCTGATTCTTTGGGATCTTTTTTAGTGCCTTCTATACCCAGCAAGACAGTTGGTAGCAATGGCAACAAAGGTAGGTGAAGCTTTCAAGCAACATTCAAAAACTGAAATCTGCCAGATCAGTCACTTCAGGAAACTTTAGTCCGAACATTTTCCTTGGCTCCAGAACATAGAAACTCTCCATTACTGCACTCAACTCCTGAGACTATATTAAAGTCAAAATGCACTGAAAATTGTGATCAAGGATTGAGGTCATCAGCTCTGCTTGCAAGGAAAGAATCATTCCTAAGAGAGCTCAGTTCTCTCTCTGACTTGGACTTTGGCCTTTTCTACTGAATCTTGAAATGAAATTCCCAATTGTTAACGACTGTGAATATACTTAGAGCAGCTACAAAAGTTACAAAAATCTCTCTATAAAAAGATTTGGCATATATAAACCAATGTGGTCTGCATTTGAATCTCTGTGTCATGAAGAACTGATCATCGTGAAACCTGTTATTAATATCTTCCCATAAAACATCCTTTCTTTGACAGACCTTATTAGAGTATACCCCTTATTTGTTCTTTTTTTTCTTTAAAGGTACTTTGAGAAGTAGTTTGAGAATAAATAATGAGTTTGAATTTATGTAGCAGAAACAAAATACTTCTACAATTTACAGCAACGATTGAACCCACAATTCTGGTATATTAGGAGAATGAAAATATTCATTGTCTTTTGCAAATTTAGCAGGAATAATAATTTTTTTTTAGGATAGCATTACATATGTTAGGTTACAAATTTTATTCTTTGACCTCTGGCATATCTGCTCACCTTTTGTGTTTCTTCTTTTCCATTCAGTGAGCTGAGACAATAAATTTTTTTGTGAGTTTGATCATGATAGCAGTAAAATGTTTTAAAATTAAGTATTTTAAACAATCTGTAGTTTACATTTCTTTATTAGTTTTACTACAAATTGATATATATATTTATTTGCCACAGTTCTTGAGTTCGTGGGTTTATGGTCAATTTGAGCTGTGACCTACCAGTGCTATAATCCCAAACTACTTTGAATCAAATTACTTTGATTTATGAGCTCAGGGTACTTTGCCTAAGCAAATTCCAGCATGACCTGGACAGGCTGGAGAGCTGGGCAGAGAAGAACCTAATGAGGTTCAACAAGAGCAAGTGCAAGGTCCTGCACCTGGGGAGGAAGAATGCTAGGCACCAGTACAGGTTAGGGGCGGACCTGCTGGGAAGTAGCTCGGAGGAGAAGGATCTAGGGGTCGTGGTAGACAGTAAATTATCCATGGCCCAGCAATGTGCCCTTGTTGGCAAAAAGGCCAATGGAATCCTGGGCTGCATAGGGAAGAGGGTGGCCAGTAGGTCGAGGGAGGTCATTCTCCCCCTCTACTCTGCACTGATGAGGCCACAACTGGAATACTGTGTCCAGTTTTGGGCTCCCCAGTTCAAGAGGGACAGGGAACTGCTGGAGCGAGTCCAGTGAAGGGCAACTAAGATGATTAAGGGCTTGGAGCATCTGCCTTATGAGGAAAGGCTGAGAGAGCTGGGACTCTTTAGCCTGGAGAAGAGAAGGCTGAGGGGAGGCCTTATTATGGCGTACAAGTATCTAAAGGGTGGGTTGAAGGAGGATGGAGCCAGGCTCTTCTCAATGGTTCCCAGTGACAGGACGAGGGGCAATGGGCACAAGTTAGAACACAGGAAGTTCCGTTCAAATACACGGAAACACTTCTTTATGGTGAGGGTGAGAGAGCACTGGCACAGGCTGCCCAGGGAGGTTGTGGAGTCCCCTTCTCTGGAGATTTTCAAGACCTGCCTGGATGCAGTCCTGAGTAATGTGCTCTGGGCAATCCTGCTTTAGCAGGGGAGTTGGACTAGATGATCTCTAGAGGTCCCTTCCAACTCTGAAAACTCCGTGATTCCGTGATTCAAAAATCTCTCTCTTATATACCTAATACATAAAGAAGAGAAAAGAATTTCTATGAAGTGCAAGGTATGTATGGTTCTCGCAACTGATCTAAGATTATTACAGATAATCCTCCTTATATATGTGTATATATGAGATTTATTAGATTAATTTCTAGTCTTACATATATACATAATGAAGTTAAACAAAGTGGAAAAGAATGTGCTTCTATTTGTTACATGCACATTATATACAAAGACTTCAGAATAAGCAAACTAATATGCCTGTTTTTAGCAAAGTGGTTATGGATGTGGAAATTCTGGAGACAGATAAATATTAACCTTTTATAAGCCACAACATTTGATTAAGCACCGGTATTTACAACTGCACATTGCATTTAGGGGTTATTCTTATGACAGATATAAAAGCGCAGCTTTTGTAAAATTAAGTTTCATGTATGAATTCTGAAAAAATTGGAAAAGCATCCAGCTTAAACCAGTCCTGACACTGTGCAGGGATAATGTGCGTGTGTTTTCTGATAGTTCACTTGCAAATTATTTCTTGTAACCAGGAAAAGTGCTTATTTCAAAAGAAATACCTTTGTATAAAGAAATAGAAGATGCATTGCACTCCTCTCTTACTAGTACTTGCAACATATGTTCGTAATAAAAACTGAGTAATGCATGCCAATTTTTCCATCCATTAAAAACACTATTTTTTTTTTATCCCACCTTTGCAGAAGGAAGCAGTGAGTTCAAAAAACCACTTCCTTGATATTTTAGTAACATGATGAATGACTTTGCCTTTTGAACTCTGCATTATCTTACTTTTAATGAAACTCTCAGCTAAAATAAATATAAAAATCAAAGATTGTCCCACCTGCTGGACTTTGAATGTTTTTTGTCTTCTGATTTAGAAAGAAACAAGCATATCAATGTGGATACAAAAACCACCAGAAGAGATCTGATGAGTCAGTGATAAATCTAATTAATATTTGCCACAGAGCAATAGCAGTAATTTCTGTTTTGACAAATATGACAGCTGTGAATCTCCAACTGACAACAGAGTGCTTTTTAATGCGCACAGGAGTAAATCAGGCAAGACGCAATCCCTGAAGGACTTCAAGCAAATCCCAGTAAGAACTGGGATTTGAATGATGCCTTTAAATAATATGATATACAGAGCTCCAACGAATGCTGTTATATCAGACTTGTAAATGTTATTTTCTTCACTTTATTCACACAAATTAAACGCTCAGAATAAGGTTGTTCATTTTCTAGCCCTTTCCAATGTGGCATTTACTACTGGATAGCTACTTCTGAGTGCATGCAGATTTAAATTAAGAGTCCTGGAGTCTTCAGTTTTCTCATGCCACTTCTGCTCAGAAATCACACCTACCACCCCTCCACCCTCCCCACCTGCCCCATGTTACAAACTTGGTGCAGCCTAGGTCCAGAAGAGTGGACAACCATGTCTCCAGAAAAGTAGATAGTCATGACTCCAGTCCTTTCTTTCGTTCTTTGCAGAAGCCACTCATATGAATCAGTGTTTGAAGTTTCACTTCTGAGACTAAAGGGTAGAAACATAATGTATGTATGTACTTTGTTAAAAGTTGACTTTCTAAAATAATTTGTGGCTCCTGGAGCTTGAGGGATCCTGGGACCCTCACCCAAAGATCACTGAGATTAGAGAGAAAACTCCTTTCAATTTTGATGGACTTTGGATCAGACGCTATGGCTCTTGTCCCAGTGTTAACTCAACATAAACCTGACTGTAGCTGTTCTAAAGAACACATCTCCAGAAAGATATCTGTATATACTACAAGTAGCCTAGTTTATCCTGGTTGATTATAAAGGAAACAGGAGTTCAAATTATAATTTATTTCCCAGGTTTCTGTCACTATTTCTATTTCTAAGCATAATAGCCAAGTTTCATAGTCAGAGCTCAGCACATCAAAATATTAGCAAAAAAAATTGTTCCAAACTGGGGGCAGGGGAGGCAGAAGCCTCAATCATAATTCTCACCTCACTCTATTTCTTCCACAATGGCATCTTCAGCTTCCCTGTAAGGCCTCTGCAGTGACCCAGTCTTACGAGGAGCGGCTGAGGGAACTGAGGTTGTTTAGCCTGGAGAAAAGGAGGCTGAGGGGAGACCTTATTGCTCTCTACAACTGCCCGAAAGGAAGCTGCAGAGAGGTGGGGGTCAATCTCTTCTCCCCAGGAAGAAGCGATAGGACAAGAGGAAACGGCCTCAAGTTATTCCAGGTGAGGTTGAGATTGCATATTAGGAAAAATTTCTTCACAGAAAGGGTTGTCAAGCATTAGAACAGGCTGCCCAGGGAAGTGGTTGAGTCACCATCCCTGGAGGTATTTAAAAGACAGGTAGACGTGGTGCTTAGGGACATGATTTAGTGGTGGTTTTGGCAGTGTTAGGTTGATGGTTGGACTTGGTGACCTTAAAGATCTCTTCCAACCTAGATGATTCTATGATTCTATGATTACCTACTAAGGGATTAGACTCATGCCACATGACCTAGATAAATGATCCACAATCACTTAGAAATTCTGAAGCAAACTGTTTGTAATCAATCCACAAAAGGGATAAGACTGTCTTGAAGTAATTGAATGTATGAGTTTAGGAGAAACATACAAAAAAAGGTGGTGAAAATGTATATCTGTGTAAGTGGAAATATCTTGAAAGAGAAGAATAAAAATGAGAGAATAAGAATATAAATACAAATATCTTGCCTCATACTAATACCAATGAATACTTAATGACATCCTGGTTACAGACACTTAATTTAAGGAAAATCTACCTGTAACTACCTTGTAGATGTTAGAACACAAATCTGTTCTTTCTTCTCTCTAGCTCTTCTTTCATCTTCTTACTTTCAGGCTCTAGAAAGGTACTAAGTGTGTTGAGAAGAACCTTATTGTAAGATGCACATCATTAAATCATTTTAACATGAGTTTACTGCAGTAAGGGGAAACTCTTCCCTAATTCTCCACACTGTGAGGTTACCAAGCGTGAGTACTGAGGATAGCAGGAATGCATTGGGCGTGTGCAGCATGACAATGTTTTAATTTGGCACCTTTATCAGAATGATGGTGCCTGAAGAAAAAAACACTTTGTATGTGAAATCTGGTCTTGTGTGTAAGCTCAGTCTGTTGGAAAATATACATACATGCATACATATAAACATACAGCCATATACTCAAGTATATCTTGTGAATATTGTCATATAATGTGTCCTGTTTAAGTTTCCTATGTATACAGCCTGGGGGTAGGAGCAAGAAGCAGTCTTTCCCTTTAACTAAGCAATCCAGGGAATTCTTGAAAGATGTCATCCCCCGGGGAACCTCCAGGGAACAGGTTTTAAGGACATATGAAACTTACATAACAGGCAAATGCCGAAGAACTATTTTTAAAGGAAAAAAAAAAACAAAAAACAACCCCCAAAAAACATTTTGATACAATTTTTTTCCGGAAAAAATGTGGCCTGAATGTAATGTAACTTCCCTCTGCATAATGAAAAAATGCCAGCATATGTCTCTTGGGAATTTGCAAGATGGGGTGTTTGTTTTAAAAGCAAAATAGAGTTTGCATGATATCTAGGAAACATATTCTATTTAATCAATAATCAAAAATTACCAACCAGAGCAACTTACCAACAAGTTTCTTTCATTTTAGCCTTTTAAATGTAAATCTCAAATATAGGGTGGTTCAGAAAAAAAAGTCTCATTGAGAGTGTAATATTTCATTTAGATTATTCCTCCAATTTCTGAAAAGTATCAGCTATCACTTTTGTTTTAAATTAAATTTTCAGTACTGATGATATGAGAGGAAGCTTATAAAAGGTGGGAGAAAATATATTTAGCTATACCAGAGATCAGTACAAAGTCACAATGTACTTCCTTGAAGTGAATTTGAAGCCACAGCCTATTTGTGTCTGAAGAACGGCTAAAAGTCTTGACTGTTTCAAGATTAAATCAAAGAACCGGGGGCCCTGAAGGGAATTTGGAGCATGTTACAGACTTCTATTTCCTTTAGGAGCTTCCTCCAAGAGCTACATACAAGTGTGCAATAACTCAGCTCTCATGAAATCTGATTACTTTGTTTTCTGCAAAAGAAAACACTTAGACTAGGAGCATCGTCAGAATAAATTTCAAAGATCAAAAATCGACAAGGCGAGAACTTGGATGAAGTCTGCTGCTGCAAATGTGTTACTGACACGAGGAACTTTGTTAAAGAAAATCAGTCTACAGTAGACGATGTTATTTCTGTTAGCAATTAAGAACATTTCCGTAAAAATGTCTGTACAGCATGGAATGAATCTGTATGCATTTGTCCACTGCAGTTCTGTGTGCATACTGAATCATTGTGTTACATTTCAGTGGCATGGCAGCACTGTTCGTGTACAAACATTTCTCATTAGGAATTGATAGCTTCTGGGAGTTATAATGACTATGTATGAAACATTTTGCTGTGGCCTGGAACACATATGCTTTCCTCATGTCAGCTATTTTTTCCCCAACATTGAAAATGTGTAATTTATTATTATTACTACCACTTGAATTATCAAGGTGCCGACGAACCCTAGTTATGGACTTGGGCTTCATTGTGCTATGTGCTGTTAAAAGTAAAGTTGAGAAGGAGATCCAATGTCCCTTAAAATTTGGAAACAAGACAACAGGCAGCAGCTGAATACATACAGCAGATTGTATAGGCAAGGGACACTGGTCAGCATACCTGACAATAACTTAATTTCACCAATACCATATATGTTGTTAGATTTAGCTGTTGACATCTGAAGCAAGTGAAAGTTTTTTGTTAATTTTAAAGAGCATTATTTTTCGAACTGCATTGGCCTTCAGAGTTGGCAATACTGTTACTTCCAGAACACAGTCCTATGTGGAATATACACAGTTTCTGGCTTATCACCTACTCTTTTCAAATAAGACAGCACTTAAAAAGTCTCACAACAAACCAGGCAACAAAGTAAGTAGGTGCATGGTCTGATCTATATGTTTAGTTTTGGATATTTCATGGCAGTATAAATTGGGTTTTAGCATTTGAATCAAATTAGTATTTTCTAAAGTTGTAGGGTTGAAAGTAGACATTTTGTTATGGAAAAACCATAGCAATTAAAAATTAGTCTCTGTTGAAGAGGACTTAAAAATGGGAAGGAAACAGTGGAGAAGGGATGTTTGCAAAAAAAAGCATTTTTTGAGTTATTCCTGATTAGAGTCAGCAGCTGAGTGAAATAAAATCACTCTCTCTCCAGCTCTCAGTTGCGTTCCATTATTAAAGTGGAATACCCAGCTTCGTAACTGGGTAGTCATGACTCAGTCTTCACCCTCTAACCCTGTTTCCCAGAAAAAATCTTAAGACTTACAAACTTTATGGTTAAGCAAAGAAATCTTGATACAACATATCATCTGTCCCCACATGACCACAGTAAAGGTTCTCAGGAATAATATATGTGTGTTTGTGTCGTGTGTGTGTGTGCATGCATGTGAATGTGTGCGTTCATTTGCTGTTTTCCTGTTCCTGACATCTAGACCTGTAAATCCCTGTCTCCCTTGGTGTGAGTGCAACCTGGGGCAACAAAAAGTCTGTACTCTGTGTAGTAGATATACATTCTGGAATACAAACCAGAGTTTTGTTATCATTTTAGAACACAGGAAACAGACATTCTTGCTGTTCTACGTACCTTGTGTTTAATATATTTAAGACATATATGTATATGATTTAAGACACTTAATGCATCACCATGTAGGATGACTATCAAGTAGAACTACAGCTATCCCATTAGCACTGTCCTTTGAAGAATGTATCTGAGGAAGCTAGAGTGCCATAAAGAGGTATTTCCTCCTCTTTAGTAATCGCATCTGTACCTAGGATACTCTGAGATGGCTGAGAAGGGAGGCATAATTCTTCCATTGGCCACTCACCTTATGTGGTTTTCCTGGAAGCGTTCCACATACTAAAAAGTTTTAGTGCTTGGTGTGTTAGGCTAGATCCCACACCCACAGGCACCTCTCTTAGATGCAAATTGTCATAGTGCTCAAGAACTTTAATGATCCCTTTAATGATAACTTTGACTGGCTATCAAATTTAAATAAAATAAGGTATGTTTTTGTTACTAATAAAATGACAATATTTCCATGTCTGGTCCCCAAAACCCTGATTTGCATGCTTCCGACTCACTTTCAGAAGTTGGAATAACAGGCTAGTAATGTTCCTCTTCCCCCACCTCTGCTAGCATTCCCTGCTTGTTACTGCCTATTCACCTCACTTAAGCAGCACTTTATGAGGTTGTTGAAGATTACTTTGCCATTTGTTTCCCAAATTAATTCAGCTAAAAATCTAAATTTGACCTAAGGCCCCAGTCAACAAGATGGAGCCACACAAGAAGAATATTGAGATAAATAAAAAAATCAACTTCAGAAACAAAAAAAATCCACTAATAAAAAGCCTCTATCTCCTTTAGTTATCTTCATAGATTTGACAAAGGCAAATTCAGAAAATGGTCTCGTTAGTTTAACTTAATTAAATCTCTGCATAGTGTTTCAGATGTCAGTTATTGTCCATAACAGGTAGGGTATTTGTTTCTGTTGCATTTGTGGCAGCATATGACAGAGCTAGCTCAGTAATAGCATTGGCAAGGCTGAAAAGTCAGGATCCCTCTGGGTTCAAAATCCTCAAATGACTGTTCTTTATGTGACATAAAACCAGATGTGATAATCTGCAGAGTCTGGGAGAACCGGTTTCCTTAATTGAGATGCAGAGCGGCAGGGCAACGAATAGTGTGTGTGAGTATGCCATGTGTGTTAAAACAAGACTTAGAAAAACAGTTGGCTATTAAAATGAAATGCAATACTGCTGCCTCAACATTAGTATGAACACATGTTGTACAAGGATAACAGAAATCGCTAAATAAACTATGAAGCCGTTTCACTATTTAAAATGAATAGAATCCAGCAAAACGAGTGTTTAGTACAGCTCCCAAACAAAATCTCTCACTTTCCAGAATGTACCCCCGAGTTGTTTCGGTTAGATGTACCCAAATGGCATCAGCGTCTTTGTCTACTTAAATTTAGAGCTTCTTTTCAACATTGCGTGTCTGGCTTAAGTGCATTAAACATCTTTGCACTTTATCCGAGGTGGAAAATTGTGCTAGGCAATGATTCACATCTCTCTCCTTTAGAAGATTATCATTGCAAAAACGCAACTGGAAATGGACTTGTCAACACCCAAATGAGTGAAATTGGTCTTTATGAAAAGATCAGATCTTTAAGAGACTAAATCAAGCTTCCAGAGTGTACCCCAGTCATAGTTTGCAAATGTTTACACCATTTCCTTGTCTGCCCTGGCAACTATAACCTGTGGTGGGAGGTAAATAGAGGAATTTAGAAGATTAAGGAAAAGGCACTGAGTCCAAAAACTTCTGTGTACCTGGGAGAATTTTATTTAAATGTGGCACTACCACTGGAGCAGCTGAAGGAAATAACTGCAAAATTAACCTTAAGTTGTGTTTTAAGTTTAATTGCATTTCTATGTAGATATTTCTAGAGCTCGCCTCATGGTGTCATTGGTTCCATCCCAAACTGGATAAGATAATACATACTGTATGCTGTAAGGGGTCTGAGTCACTTGCAATTTTGCAAAAAGGGCCTTTGAATCAAAATTACCATGGAATAATTTACAAGGTCTAGGTTACTCTCAGAAGTGCCTCTAAAACAAATTCTTACTTTTTAAATCCAGTTTTGTTGTTCAGTCAACATAAGTAGCTTTTTGTGTGTATATCTATATTTGCTCTATAAAAACCGTAACATGCTATAAATTGAAGATGTGGAGAACTTGAAAGAACAAAATTACCAACACTTTCATTGCCTACTTCCCTTTAATTCTGTCTTGAAATTCTAAAGCTTACTATCGAAATAACAAAAAATAAAATTACCTTATACGAAAAATACAGAATCTAGAGTGCCGACCTACCAAAATGCTTCAGCATAGACCAGACTAGAAAGCCTTTTGATTGTGAGTCGAGCTCACTTAAAGGATAGAACTTTCTAAACGTATTCTTCCTCAGTCTTTCATAAAATCTTCAGGATACCACTTATAAGAAGCTATTCTTCTGTATTTTTTTTTCTTCTGTTCTTAATGCTTTCCCTTAACCTTACCTCCAAGAGAGTTTGCAGGTAAACTGTGTGCACAAGTGGAGGCGAGCGTGGGGATTGGCTTACAGGCCTGCCCCGCGGTGCAGCTGGCAGTCCTTCTGATCAGCTCTGTGATGTGGTTAGTCTTTCCTCTCCTAAGAACCAGATTCCTGTTTCTGCAACCTGCCAAAATAAACAGCTGGGTTTTAAAAGGAATACATCAGATCCGAGCTGCAGAGGAGGTGAGAGTCACCAAGGGGACACAGGGTAGAGAAGTCAGGAAACTATGGCAAAAATGCTTTTTTTCCCCTTGTATCTATTTTTGCAAATGAATTAATATTTATTATACATTCATGCTGCATGTAACGTGAGATACTGTGGCAAGTAAACCAATCAGAAATGGACAAATCCTGGGAGAGGACAAGGGGTGCAAAATGCATCTGTAGAAGAATTGCAAATTGGGAGTAAAACCACAGAAATGTTAAGGGACAGAAATATAAATCCATTACAGCCGATCTAAAGTGCCAAAATAGGACAAATGAGGCCAAAAATACCATAAGAACCCATACTTTTATGTATTTTGGCAATCCTCCCTCAGACCTGGCTCTAACTGAAAAATGTAAACGAATATGAATATAATAATAAAAAAGAGAACCAAACATTGTAATATAAATCCTCCACAAAAGGTTAGTTTCAAGTTTGATATATGAAACGAAGTTCAGGTGTATCAGAACTTATTCAACCATCACTAGATTTTGACAGTGATGTTCGTAGGTTAACCTATGTTCAAATTTGACTTTATATCTGGGTTTTCATTCTCCACCTTAGAATCATAGAATCGTGTAGGTTGGAAGGGACCTTTAAGATCACCTTCAATCAGTTCACAAAAATTGACAACCATAAGCAATGAAAATCATAAGTGAAGGCACAAAATATTCAAAATTCTGGCCTAAATCTCCTGAGTGCTAAAGAGAAAAAGAAATAGAATTTTAAAAAGGTATGTTGTGGTCTCTTTTTTCTTTGTGTTGTTATTTCTGAGATGACAAAGTACCATCTGGTCATTATTTTAGACTTTTTTGTGTGTCACTACACAGATCAAAAGCATAAGCAACTTTTTTTTTCCCAATTTTTTCTATTAAAATGAAAACTAGGTTGTTCATGAAATATCTCAACTTCTGGAGCTAAGCATATAGGTTAGCCCTTCCTCCATGGATATTATGCAAGACTTGGACTAAAGTCCCAACAGTAGAGTACTGGTTTTCCTTTTCACATGGTGACTCTTTTAATCTCAGTAACCCCAGTAAGTACATGTGTTATGGGTGAAACTGCAAAACACAGATAAATGTAGGTATGCCTGGCCACTGTCCGTTTAGGCACATCTGGCTTCTACTTGAACAAAACTAGATGTGCTGGTGTCACATCTGGATTTCCTCTATTTTGTAATTTGTTTCTAGCACTTACATATCTCAGTAAGATTTCCTCCTGAGTAAGGCAAGACTCCTTAACAGCACACTATTCTTTCATCCCCCAAACTGTTACCTAACTGCTAAATCTTTGATGTCATTAAAATTATTCCTGTAAAATTGTAGATAAAGTAGTAACGGAACATTACCTCGTACCAGGCAAGAGTAACAAGGAAGAAAATCTTTCCTCTCTTAACACGAAATATTTGAAGTCATGCAATGTCTTCATTTTACTTATAACATTAAATGCATTGTATTGCATTTCATTAACATATTTTATCAGCACTGCGCAGCTGGTATCCTTTCCAAACACAGTTATGACACAGGTAATTTCTAGGTTTTTTTTTTTTTTTCCTTTTTTTTTTTTTTCACCAAGATGAACTTAGTAACATCTTCTAGACATGAAACGTGACAGTGAAAAATTGGTTGGATTGTAGGTCTCAAAGTCTAGGGTATTAAAGACTAGTCGTCCGCCTGGAGGCTTGTTACATGTGGAGTTCCTCAAGGGTCAGTCCTGGGATGTGTTCTGCTTAATACCTTTGCCAGTGATATAGAGGAGGAGAAGGCATGTGCCCCCATCGAGTTGGTAGACAACTCCAAGCTGGGGGTAATAGATGATATGCTCAAGGGCAGGGCCAGGGGGACCTTGGCAAGCTGGAGGAAAGGGCCAACAGGGATTTTATGAAATTGAGCCAGGACAAATGTGAAGTCCTGCACCTGGGACAGAATAAAGCCCTACAATGGTACAGGCTGGGGCCTGGGCAGAGTCTGAAAAGGCATCAGGGGTCCTTGTGAACAGAAAGCTAGACATTAATTAGAAGTGTACTATTAGCAAAGACAGCCGACACGGTCTTGGGCTGTATTAACAGGAGCACAACCAGCAGATCAGTGAATATGATTAGTCCTTCTTAATGTGGAATACTGCATTCAGTTTTGTGTCCACTCTCCAATATATGAAGACATCAATAAATTGGAGCAAGTTCAACAGAGAGCCACTGAGATAGTTGGGGCTTCAGCAGTTGTTCAGTGAGGAAAGGCTTGTTACCCTGGAGAAGAGACTGCTGCATGGGAACCTACTGGCCATCCTCCCAACACATATGGAGAGTTCATCAGGGAGATGGAGTTCTTCTCGGTGGTGCATGGTGGGAGAATGGCAGAAACTGGTCATAAATTGAAATGGGAAATTCTGACAGGTTGAAAGCAAAAAAACCCCCAAAACATCTGGAGGACATTTTCCCTACTGAAAGGTTGTGCAGACTCTGTTTCTGAACATTTTCAAGACTTGCTGGACAACGCCCTGAGCTACCTTGTCTGAATTCAGTTTTGACCCTGCTTTGGAGAGGAGTTTGGATGAGAGACCTCCTGAGGTCCTTTCCAGCCTGACTGGTTGCCTGACTCTCTATATAAATATTTAAATTTCTCAACCCAGATCCACCTAATACCAGAATGTCCAGAGGTAATTCAGTTTTGTTCATTGTAATTTTCTTAGGAGTAGAAATTTTGCTCCAGAGGGAATATTATTTAAGCATTTAACTATGTGTAGTTTGAAAAGCTTCTGCTGTATGATATTACAAAGTTGATTCTGCAAATCATTTCTTTTTAATAGTTTTGTTAAAAAGGTTATTACCAAAGGTGAAAGAGAAATGAAAGTATTGTGATTAATACTGTCAGAATTACATTAATGTTACTAAGAAAAGTCTAGCCTTCTGGGGAGATCAGGCCAGGTCTGAGTAAGGAAGGTAGGCCACTTAAAAGAGTGTCTTCAAGAGTTTCTTTGTCAAGAAGTGTAAAGGCAACAAAGGACATGGTGAGGTCCCTGATTTGTGCATCTTCTGGAAGAAATTAAATTATTAAGTTAACGGTTGAAAAGACTAATACTGGAGGGCAGTAGCCACTACTTAACTTAATATTACATTGGTTTATTTTATAGAGGCCAAATATTCTCCATGTTAGCCTTGATTCCAAACACACAGTTGGTGCACCATAAGTACACTCTGAAAGGCAGAGCTGCCTGAAGGGTAGTTTGAGAAAGTGGAATAAGACTGTGAATAATGAGCAATTAATGTTAATTAACAATCATCCCTGTGTTTTTGAGAATAAAAACAATCCAGCATGATCAACAGAGGACATCACGTATTTTTTGAGATACTGTACTGGGTTCTTTTTTGTTGTTGTTGCTCTTGTTAAATATTAAGTGTATTTAATGAAGTAAATAAATGCCAATAGCTGTATGGGGAAATATGTTATGACTGAAGAATTATGCTTTTTCTTTTTCATGTTTTCAGACTAGATATCCTTTTTTTCCTAATATGCCGTGCAAATAGTCAGAGAAGACAAGTCAGCTAAGCTGTGCCAAAAGTTAGAAAATCTTAATTGGCTGGTAGTACGGGAAAAAAAAAACCCAAACAAATCAGCTTTATCACTTGGAGTTTTTATTATCATCACATACGGTATGACAGGCATATTAGCGTTGCTTAAAAGTGATAAATCTTAGGGAGGGTTTTTCATCTTTCATGCATGCTGGACGGACACTAAGCCAAGAAATTCTTAATTCCCTCTTCGTGCACCTTTAATTCTTTTAGTCATTTTTTTTTTCCTTTGATTGGGTATCATGCATTACTTACCCAGACATACTATTACTACCCTGGTTCTAGCCCATTTTACTCCTTGCCTTAACAATGTCCATAAATCTTTTCCTTATCTCCTTTTCTATTTATCTTTCTTTTCTCCCTATATCCGTCTGTGCCTTCTCTCCCTTCTTGTTCTTTCTTCTGTTCTCTCTGTTTTGCTATCCCTCTCGCATCTGTCTGTTTAAACTATTTAACCTTTCTGTCCTTCGGGCAGAGACATTAAACTTCTGTATGCTTCTGCATTTGGGGGGAGGCAGGGAATTCCCCTTACTACTTAGAACACATAATCTTATTAAAGATTTCCAGGAAAAATTCCCAACAGAAGTTGTATGTTTTCATTTTTATATGTACAAAGTCACTATGTTGCCCTCCCCTTTTCTGGTGAAATTCCTCTTTATTTGAATGAGTTACAAGCAATATCCTGTACAAAATAATGGTCCTGATGTCTGTTTCCTACACAGCAGCTATACAAACAATCTTTATCCATTTGCAATTCAAGGACAACGTCTATACAGAAAGGCATTTAAATGGGTAGAGTGCCTTTCAGAGGTCCCTGAAAATTTGAGACATGGGGATATCTCTGTAGTCCCGAGATGAAGGCTACCTCAAAGTAGAGGAAGAGTTAAAAATAATTAATTTGTGGGTAGGAAGAGTTTCCTCCCACAGCCAACATAAAGAAAAACACCCAACCATCCACCTGACTGGATTTGCTGTTGCATTCCTTCTGAGGCTTCTTGTCACCACTTCTGGTTCAGCCACAGCTAGCTACTTCAGACACTGAAAAGGCTTGTGCTACTGCCACTAGACATAAGGATGCTACTCACCTACCTCCCCGATTCCTTTCTAGCCTCTCTACCGATGGACTGCTTTAAGCACATTTGTTCAAGTTCATTTGTGTGGCCTATTGTTTGACTGTTTCTGATGTGCAAAGACTATAAAAAAAATATCGGTTGTACGAGGCGTTCTCCTCTAGCCTTTCAAAACAAGATGATGATATTCTTGGTGACTCAAACTCATTAGTATCTTTCTTAACAAAGTAAAACATCAAGTTCTGTGATGACAAACCTAACAGTTGTTCCTCCTTAATTGCATTCCTCACATAGCGTTTTTTTTTTTTTTTTCCAGTCTTTGGCAATATTTAAAAAGGTAACAACCATTTTACATAGACATGTCCCCATGGGCAATTTCACCAACAAGTGAACAAACTCATTAATGGAACATGGAGACATGGCTGTGTGCTTTGATTTTTTTTTCCCTTGATACTTTTCAAAGCTCCCAAAGTTATCCTTTCCCCTAAATTATTTTGTCAAAGACACTTAGTCCAGCTGTCGGTTCTTCCTTGTAAATGCCATCTGTTGCACAAACCAAACCTACTGACCCTTTTGTAGTCCTTGCTGCTGTGAATGTGTTACCCCTTGCATCCTCATCAGATTCCTAGAATGTAGTCATATTCAGTTGACAAGATACCCATAATTATGCATTATATCCATTGGTAAGAGTAAATGAAATTTGAAAAATTCCATTGCAGTTAAGATAATTTCCAACAACTCTAGCTCTCTCAGTTCTTAATCCTAACCTCTCTGCTCCTTGGCAAACATTTTGCGTGGAAATAACAAGACTCTTTTTCACTTTCTGTTCAGTAGCCATATTTAAAGTAGTCTGTTGCCTTCCTTCATAGTTCCACTGGGCATACCATAATACAAGTCTTTCTCTAGATCTGAGACATATTTCAGAAGATTCAAAGGATGAGGGGAATATAAAATTGGAGTTTGCCAATGAGGAAAACCTATTTGTTTCACTAGCCTGATGATCATTAATTTGAGTTATTTAAGACCAAACTGAAATAGGTCCCTGGAGAATGGTCTAATAAACCTTTAAAAGTGTCACCTTGCAGCCAACTTAATTTATTGTCACTAAGTAAATGATGTAACACAGACCAGATTCTTAACAGCTAGCACAATGATTTGAAGATCCATTAAACAGAGATTTAACTGATGCTTACCACCACTTATACATGGGCAATATGTGTTATTTCTTGCATTTTTATGAGGTTACATAGCATTGAATTCATGTGGTATTGTTAATGCTAGAACAAAGCAGAACTTAGTAGAATGCAGCATAAAATACGTTTCACAGATGTTTGATCCTGCATTTCCTAGTTAGCTTGGGTTTTTACGCATGTGCAGAGGGGGGTGATAGTTTCAAAGAAAGACAATCCAGAGCTACTAATCAGGTACTAGCAGTTTACTGTAAATTACGGGGTAAGAATTCCACCATAGCGTTCTGTCAAGGGCAAACTATGACAAGTGGCTTCATAATTAAAACCTTCCTCTGACTAATTGTAGGTGAAGTTAGTGGCATCTCTTCTTTTTAAGGTCAGCTAATACTTCCCAACAGAAGACCCCACTTTCATGTCTTAAGATTTTTACCAAAGCACTTGAAAAGATATTTCCATAGCAGGTTTCTGAATGCCTTGGGAAATGCAAACCATATGATTCAAATTTTGCTGAGAAATACATTGAGTTTCCCCCTTTTTAACCCACCCTCTTTCCTGAAAGCTCAAATTCCTCAGTGGTTTGGAGCAGAATTGTGAAATGACAAAGGAAGATAAGTTATTTCTCAAAGATTTATATTCTACTAGCCTCTGAAAACGTTCACATTGTGGCAAAGACATACTTTTTAAAAAAGTTTGTTCATGCTCAGGAAAAACGTCTTAGACGACTGCAATTCAGACTTCTCTCTGAGTTTTGCACTAGCGGTCTGTGTTGTGTCTGGGCACTGAACCACAACTGAAGTTCAGATTCTTCCATCTTTTCAGTTTCTCTATCACTTGTTCCAACAAGGTGGAATAAAAGCAGTTTGAGAAAGACAAGAATTTTTTAGAAGATCTGGAACTGCAGGTGTGACAAAGAATATGATCTGGAAAGACTAGAGGCAAGAGTTGGCATTAGGGAGGAAAAGAAACAGGCTAACCAGGCACAGGCAAAACTAAAAACATGGCTTGTGATGGAGACAGAAAGTGGGATGTGGGCGAGTAGTAACCAGTGTACCAGGAGGAACTGAGATTCAGGAAGACTGAGAACAAATGTTGGAAAAAGGCATAAATGAGCTATCTACTAAATAGCTGAAGGGAGAAGGAGAAAGGGAACTGTCTAAGAGTGAGGATTACTGAATTGGAACTGTGATTAACTAGACTAGGATTTTTCAGGCTATGAGACTTACTGAAAAGTAAGGAAATATAGGAAAAAAGTATCTAGATCTTAGATTCTCAAATAACTTTTTTCTGAATCAGAACTTGCTTCAAAATATCTAACGATACCGTATTTGTGTAACACATTTTGAAGTTTCTATAGGTAGTTGTTTCAATGCCCTAATAATACAGTAGTCCTGCAAGCCTCACCTCTGGTTTGGCCAGGGAAATGTAATCCTGAGACTTCAGGAAACACCAGTAACATTTGTGGTTTGTTGAAGAGCTTGCAGCAGTCAAGGGGAAGGTCATGCAGTAGGCCATGTAGTAAAAACTATGCAGCTGTAATTCTCAGAGCACCAGTGCTTCAGGATGGGTAGGTTCCCATCACACGTTTGGATTCTGATAACAGGCATAATCTGGCAGAACAGTGCTTGGCAAGTTCAACCTAATAACTGGAGAAGTAGAACCTGGATAGAAAGAATAGCAGTGAGATGAAGAGGGAGTACGAAAATGCTAAGAGGTGAAAAACTCAAGTGATCTTAATTTCTCTTCATGTTTCATATCTTTTATTAAAAATGTTAATAATATCATTCTAGCTCCTAGAATACTATAAAAATAAAATCTTAACTGTAAAATGCTTTGAATTTTTTTTTTTTTAGTTAAAAACAGCCTTGGGAAAAAACCTTCAAACAAAAAAACCTGACAGCAACAAGAAAGAAAAGAAAAGATTAAATAGCTGGTCATAGAAATACCTCCCTTCTTTGCATGATACGAGGCAGAGGATGTATGAAAAAATAATAGCTAATCATATAATTTAAAATTCAATCAGAATTGTCACACCCATTGGTGTGACCACATGTTAAACAGATCATTTACAGATGATAATGTTGGCCATTTGGTTTCATATCTTTGCCCAGGTTTTCCATATATCTTCTCTCCTCGACATAACAGGGCAAAAATTCCAGGCTGATACTTCTCCCTGTTTTCTGATCTTAATAACACCTCAGTATCGAAGGTTCAAGGTCTACATATACTGAAAGATAAAATGAGACTCTGTTTTGAAAAATTTTGAGAGCAATGTTAGACATGTTAGACAATGTTAGCAATACAGACATCACATACATGCTAATGC
Source organism: Vanellus vanellus (assembly GCF_965231255.1). Classification (NCBI taxonomy): domain Eukaryota; kingdom Metazoa; phylum Chordata; class Aves; order Charadriiformes; family Charadriidae; genus Vanellus; species Vanellus vanellus. The sequence goes on from NC_138905.1 coordinate 116,281,786, forward strand.
ACAGAGCTGGTGTCTATCTGTGGTACTTTAAGGTTCTACCAGATATGAACCTTCAGTTGTGAGAAATTTGACGTTTGAGTTGTCTAATTGAGAATCCAAATACATGATTTAAATATCTCAAATACTCTGTCAGTATACTTAATCACTCCAGAAATTTGTTTATAACAACTTGTATCTTGTATTTCACTTACTTAGTAGCCCAAGAACTCTGAGCTCCACATTTCTCAGAATATTAGGATTTCTGATGTTAAAATAAACTAACCTTTATGCTTATATCTACTGGGAGTGATTTCTTTGTGTTCATTGTTTTTGAAGTAATTGCATTATAAAATGTGGAGAAGGTTAGAAATATTTCTCTGTGCAGATTTCATTTTTGCAGTCATTCCAGTACATATACCTGATTATGGAAGTTACACCAAGTCTGAAGAAATGGCTATAGAATTCCATAAAGAATTCTTAGACTTAGCCTTCAGCTGTAGTTTTCTTTTCAAACCTTAGGTATTGTCACCCTCATATGGAGAGTCCCATTTGCTGGTGAGTCTTGCACTCTTTGCTACCTGTTTGCTCTTTCTAATTCTCCTCCGGAGATTTTGCAACAAATTAGTGACTGTGTTCTGGAAGGTACAGACACTGCAGAAGAAGATGGAAAGGCTGCATGTATGTCATATAAACCGTCTTCTAATAGGTTAGCTTAAAGTCATTCCATTAGGTTAATATCCCAATGAAATAAGGTAACCCAGTTATATTTTAAAGGTCAGATGTTAAACTTCAGGAAACCACCTACATTTTTGTGCTATTGACAGGAGTCAAAAATTAATCCTCGCACATTTTACCAAAATGATGGGTCGTATTTTCACATTTTAATATTGATTTGTCTGGAACTGGTTCTGAGAATTTGAACATTAAAATTATTTTTATCCAATGAAGAAATAGAAGCAACAACAAGTGATTCATACCCAATTGTAAAACCTCACATTTTGGATAGTCACAATGAACCTCTCAAATTGACCAAAATATATTTGCATAATGTATTTGACAAATAATTTCAAGAGTATGTACCCTGCAGAAACCCAGTTCTGCATACATTGGCCTTTCACAGTCAAAAACAGTGCTGAAAGTAACTCTTAAAATTATTAGCTATTTTCCTAGTTCTTCCAGTTCTTAATAATGATGATGACTTCTTCCTGTATTTAAATGTAGTCCCATACCACAGAGATGAGCCCTGTTGGGTGTATACATAGGCAGACTGTTTTCTTTCAGTTAGTTATATTTTTAAACAGTGTCTTCATTGTATCCCCATAGCTGAATTACTGGCAAGAACAAGTAGCAAATACTGTAGCCGTCTTCAATGCTGGGCTGTATTTTGGCTGTGTATATCCATTTTTCAAACATATAGCTCAGGCCACCATCAATTCAAGCTGTAGTTAAAGTGACTCACTGCTTCAGGAAGTACTCTTGCCACGCAAACTGAAAAGCAAGGGAAATTGAGCGGTAAATTTTCTTCCTCGAACCAGCAGAAAAGAGGTACAATCCCTGAGTTTGATCTCTAAATTGAAACCACGAATCCTCTACGTGCACTCATATCAGTCAAAACAAAGGTTTTTCCCAGTTTCTACATTCACTACAACTCCGTCCCTGTCTCCACACACACTCACAGGATGCAGAGATGGGGAGCCATAAAAAACCTGTAGTTACATTTAGCTGCACAAAGCTTTTTCTTCTCCTGTGAACTCTGTGGAAGCTGCCAGTGTTTAGTGATAATGGCATTCAAGGTACTCCACTGCCATTTAAAAATACGTCTATTTGTCTCCAGCTGTTACCAAGAATGCAGATAAAGCTGCAGATTACACTTGACGTGCTTTATTCCCACAGAAGCGTTATATCATCAATTTGAGGTCAAACACCAAGTTAGAGGTGTTTCATTAAAATTTAACCTACAATTCTAAACTGTCTCACGTGAGCAGGAGAGCTAGTCACAGAGATCACCGGGGGAGTGATTTGGAGACAGTTAAATCATTGACCTGTAACCTCAGAATGACTGTGTTAGTAAAACATTGGCTTTTCTAGTAAAAAACAGAGGACAGAGTTTAAGGGCATGCAGGGAAGGAATGCTAATGTAATTTTCATATCTGTCAGATGAGTAACTGCAGCTCTCTTAGCTTTGTGTATAAAATACACAGGGTGCAATAATACACTAAGGACATATAAATCCATCTCTCTCAAACCCGCAGCAGCCAGTAACTCGAATCAAATCATCAGTTCACTGTAAGGATTACAGAGATTAAAGGTGGTGTTGTCCAGTTATAAATGAAACTGCCTTTCTGTTTTCTTAGCCGTGATTCTACCGCTTGCGCCCTGATGATCGGCTCGAACACTGACTTTTTGCAACTTTGCAACTGCAGGGATCATTCCACTGTGCACCGTGACACCCAGGTCACCTCTGATCCTGACTACAGACTGCCATTGTAATTTACCATACTTCTTTTTCAAAGCAATATAATTCAGTAGTTTATGTGAGAAAACTGGCTTTATCAGAGAACAACAGCACCTATACTTGGCACCTATACTCCTCTTCTTTCTCCTCTCTCTCAAGTTAATTCATGGCTCAGCTAGGTCAATTTATATTCTTCCTTGGTGAAAATGAGAGTTCAACTCCTTGTTTAATATTCCTGATTGTACTGTGTCTCAGTTGAGGCCCTACATATCATCGGTTGCACATATTTGCTTACTGATGCCACCTGGAGACTTCCTGCAAACATTCCCTGAGACAGACATACCGCCTTTTACCTCCCTTACCATGTGCCAGCCACAATGTTTGAAGCCCGTAATGTAAACAATACCGATCGTACCAAGAGTCTCCTAATCTGGTAATACCCAGGAAAGCTGTTTATATTGAAAATGCACATGTGAGCAAGCCTTCTCTGGAGCAGTGCCACTCGCTTTGTGATCTGCAGGTGACTGGTGACCTGCCAGAGCATGGCAGGTACTCTGGGAACTGCCTGCTGTGTCCTGACCTCTGATTCACGAGAAATTGTGTCCTCTGATTCACAAGAAACAAACAGCTTTGACTGCACCATGGATGCAAACCCATGGGTCTTACTCATTGTTTTACAATATTAGTATTTTATATGAAAACGTTTCTAAGAACACTACGTAATGATTTTGTAAAACAAAAATAAAAAATATATTTGTGTACACCAGCAGCATAATTGTTATGAATTCTGCCAGCTAACCAAATGTAGCAGTCCGTTAATTTTTTGCTAGCAAAGTGACCTAGTTCTCGACACAATAGTATGTGTAGTATTGCTACATCTTTTGCTTCATTGACCTCTAAATGTAAAATAAATCTTATCGTCTGCTTCAACTATGAATACAGCAGCTATAATTTATCATATTTATTTCTTTGTTTCAAAATTTGTACACTTTTCAGGAGTCTTATGATACGGTTTTATTTCATATTTACTCACAAGTCTACTCCAGTTCTCTTACTTTATGAATATATACCTGGGAAATATCAGCTAAAACAAAAGATCACCTCACCACAGCTGTGATGTAAGAAGGACATCCACTGTGTGGGATGACACAGTCATTTGTCAGGAAAAAAAAACAGCAATAAAATGGGCATCAGCCTACAAATTCTCAGAAATGTGACTATAAAACAGACGACAGTTTGAGAGAAGCACAGAGATTACTACAAACCACACATAGCTCCTGTGATCAGAATCACATTGCAACTCCTTTTTCCTTTTTTTTTTTTTTTCCCCTCTCATCTGCAAGGAGAAAATCAGTTTGGCAGAAATTAGGCTGAGCAAGATTATCTAAAGTTTCAAGTGCCCTTTGGTTCTGTAAAAGCTTTTTCTCTTAAATATCAGTGCATTAAAATGGTACAACAAAGAGAAGAATGAAGTGTCCGTGTGGGTGGAAGCTGTTTGTTTATTTGCTTTGCTTTGTTTAGGAATGAATCTCCAGAAAGACTTCCCTGCAACCTTTTTGTAAACATAAGATAGCGGTTCCCTTTTATTTGCGTGTTTCCGTGACAATACTTTAACAATGTTCTTAGGGGAATTAAGTTGCCGTTCCCAGCAACAGAGCATGGCATACAAAAGCATAGTGGTCATCAACCTTTCAAATTGTGAATGACGACACAAGCTCCAACAATGCTCTGATGAGTCACTTACTCTAAGGTCCTCTGGGGAAAGCGAGTGGTTTGCTACTTTATTTCACTAATTAAACTAGAAACGTCTGTGTCCTTACTGCTGGGTGGACTGCCAAGATTCAGTGCTTTTCTTTTGCAAGCTACCTGACCTGCCACTGATGTCAGTCACAGCAATTAGCCTGCCAACAAAATCATAGGGCAGGGAATACTGTGCCAGACACGCACCGTCCTTCAACTCTTCTGTTTGCTGTTTGGAACATGAAAAAAAATCATTCAAAGCATTGCCATGTGGTTAAGGATAAGTGTCTCTGCTTCTTTACAGACTACCACTGCAAATGTCACAAGCTTTCACATTTAACTCTCTTATAATTCTCCAATCTTTGCTGCTTTTCTTTCATAAGATCAGTCCTCATGGTAGTAGTCTCCCACCTATCAGCGTTTTGTTCTTTTTAAACCTTATAGATGTGACATTTTACACAGTGAAACACCACAATGTCAGAATTTGCAGCAAGAATGGCCGGTATTTTCTACAAAATTATGCTCCAGAACCTACAAAACAAACAAACAAATCCAATCCTTTTGATTTCAAAGGACTACGTCTGAGCAAGGTAACCAACTCAATACAGTGCTCCTAAGTACAGGCACCCCAAGCAAATACTTGTAGCTAAGAGAGAAGCTGGCCCTGCTCATCTGGCAGAGATCGATCAGACCTCAGAGAGAGATCAGAAGGGTATATTAAGGATTTTTTTAGGCTCATTCAAAGCTATCAAAGTATCCGTTGAAGCACCTTATCGCTGAGCAACTTAAAACAAATCCTCAGACTCTCAAGGCACTCCAGTTACACTGAACCTCTCTTCATATATTTAAAAACTGAGCATTTATTGTTACCATCTGCCTTTCATACCTTCCCGGGTGCCGTATTGATTTAGTAGGAGCCAATAGCCCTAAGTGCCTGGCTCAAAGAGCTGTATCTTTCTCTTAACCAGTTCTGCAGTGCTGCTTTATGCTGGCATTCATAACAGCAGAGGCACTGTGTCCCTGGACACGAGTGGTAAGTAACTGTAACAGAACACTTTCTAAAGCATGATAGTTTTCCAAGGGTGCAAGCAGGCATTGTGAACGTATTTTGCACAGTCAGGCTTTTAACATGTCTAGTTGAAGCCCAATGCAAGGAGTTAAGCAGCACAATTACTTTCAGTCACCTCCTGAGGTAATGAAACCCAGCGGTGAACCATACTCTGTTACAATTCTGCTTACTCATTTTGCTGCTAAATATGTTGGCCTTTGGCTTCACAGAGAAATTTCTTGTTTTGTGGTGCAAAATAAAATGGAAAGTTTTATCACTCTATCTGACACTGTAGTTTCCAGAAGTTCACACAGAAAGATTCCCTGTAGCCATATTCCTTTCAGAGACAGATAATCTGAGTCTTTACAGTCTCACGAAAGGATGAACTGGTTGAAGAAAATATACATCTTTCAAACTGATGCAGTTATATAATAACCTCTTCATATTGTAATGCAGATTTTGAGATTACTTGAGTTTTCCAATAAAATCAAGGACTGATTATGGAATTGATTGATTGATTGTGGAATTTGTATTTGATATCTTCAATAAACCCACCCAATAATATCAATCCTTTTTTGTCCCAGGCTATCAAAGTAGAAATGCCTTCATTTGATTGCACTGATTTCTGAGAATGTATTATCCAAGTAACGAACACCTCTTTTTATGGAGATTCTATTCTATTCTAGTAAACACATTTGTAGCTTTTGATGAATAAAGAGAAGGAATAATTGAGAAGAAAAAAAAGCATGGAATAAATAATTTTAACCCTTGATTTGCATAGATATCCTGTATTTGGCAAGCAATTGTAGGCTCTGGCCAAGTACAAATGACTGAGAAATATCCCTGAGCAAGTTTCATTGGTGTTAGGAGGACTTAGTTCTGTAAAACTCCTGGGCACTGACAGCAAAACTAAATGATACATACTGGTAGAAAGGGATTAGAATTGAAATATCTGAACTGGCAGGAGCTCTTCTGAGGGCCCGCTATTTGAGATAAATATTGGTAACTTAATTTGCCATCTTTTTGTTTCCTCTATCTTTAGCCAGGTAAGGAGAGTGCATACAGTTTTTACAGCATTGGATCCAGGCCTGGTTTTACTGAACAAAATCCTTCTAATACAAGGCTAGATCTCTGTGGGCTTTATTGAGACTGCTTAATGATGCACCTAGTGCGCATATTCACACACTTGATGGCCATTGCCCCTTCTTCTTACAAAACTTACTAACTTCTTGGGTGGGTAAACTTGACATGCTTTAGAGTCACAGTGGTAAAATCAGAATCAATTAACATAGTCAAAGACTGGAAAAAAAATAAGACATCATAGTCAATTATTTCAATACTGCTTGCCACTTGTAGCCATGAATGTGCAGAAACCATGGCACCATTTTAAAGACTGGTCATACAATAAGCTCCGATCAAAACTGTACTTAATTTGTTAGAGGTAGGGACTTAGGGTAACATCGTTCCATGATGGAAAGAAATACGTGCATATCTACAAACACTGTATTAACTTTTTAGGCTCATACTTCTTTTTTTTTCTTTTTCTTTTTTATTTTTTTTCCACAACTGATAAGTTGTGTATATTTCCAGTACACAAACTTGAATGGGACTGTTCATTATAGCATTTTGCCATTCTTATGGCTTTTCATAGACTCATAGAATGGTTTAGGCTGGAAGGGACCTTGATGATCATCTAGTTCCAAACCCCTGCCATAGGTAGGGACACCTCCCACTAGACCAGGTTGCTCAAAGCCCCATCCAGCCTGGCCTTGAACACCTCCAGGGATGGGGTAGTCACAATTTCTCTGGGCAACCTGTTCCAGTGCCTTACCACACTCAGAGTGAAAAATTTCTTCCTAATATCTAATCTAAATATCCTCTCTTCCAGTTTAAAGCCATTTCCCCTTGTCCTATCACTACATGCCCTTGTAAAAAAGTCTTTCCCCAGTTCTCCTATAGGCCCCCTTTAGGTACTGGAAGGGAAAACTGTAGCTCTTTAAGATCTCAGGTGACCGTCCACGTGCCCACGAGGCTCTTGCTACAAAACGAGGTGCAGAGACTCCTGAACTTGTCAAGTGGACTTTGCTCCCAACTCAGGCCACCAGCAGGATGGCCTTGCTGGTTTGAGGTCTGTTGTCTTTAGCAAATGGTGGGACTCAACAACAATTCTTTCCAGAACCCTGCTCACCTCCTGGGGTGAGCCTGGGGTGGTCTCCTCAAGCAGGTCACCTTCAGTGAGGCCTTCTTGTGTGGTGGCACCTGAGGGAAGTCAGTGATGTTAAGCTTGGAGCTGGTGAGGGTTTCTTCAGTCAGATCCCATACCTGTGATCTTCAGCATACAATACAAGCTCTAAAGATCATGTTCTGCAGAGAGAAGCTTGAGCACAAGGCTTGTGGTAAGCCATCTTTTCCAGACTGTGGGCAGTTGACCCAGCTGACCCTCTCTCTACATATGGAGTGTGGGGACTGAGGCAAAAGAAGGGTTAAGTGTGGTAGAACTAATAAGGAGGAATAAGCAGCTGCAGCACTGTTCTGGCAGACGATGAAGTTGTGTGAAGCTACTCCCTAGATAAGGAGGTGCTGCTCACACGGAAGAGAGATTCCCTTTTCAGTGGGAACATGATCTTTTAGAGTACGCGATGGTGTAAACAAGTAGAAAATTACTGGCCTTGGTAGAAAAGTATACAAAGAGCACGCTTTCTTAATAAAGCTGATTTCAATCCTGCGTATCAGAGTCCGTGCCACTTCATCTCCGACAGTGGAGAATCAAGGCTTCTTCGTGACAGAGGAGATGGAATCATAGAATCATAGAATGGTTTAGGTTGGAAAGAACCTTGAAGATCATTGAGTTCCAACCCCCCTGCCATACGCAGGGACACCTCTCACTAGACCAGGTTGCCCAAGGCCACATCCAGCCTGGCCTTCAACACCTCCAAGGATGGGGCGTCAACAGCCTCTCTGGGCAACCTGTTCCAGTGCCTTACCACCCTCAAAGTGAAAAACTTCTTCCTGATGTTCAATTTGAACCTGCCCTCTTCCAGTTTAAAGTTATTCCCCCTTGTCCTATTGCTACATGCCCTAGTAGAAAATCCTTCCCCAGCTCTCCTGTAGGCCCCCTTTAGGTATTGGAAGGCCTCAATAAGATCTCCCCGGAGCCTTCTCTTCTCCAGGCTGAACAGCCCCAAGTCTTTCAGCCTCTCCTTGTAGGAGAGGTGCTCCAGCCCTCGGATCATCCTTGTGGCTCTCCTCTGGACACGCTCTAGCAGGTCCATGTCCTTCTTATGTTGGGGACTCCAGAGCTGGATGCAGTACTGCAGGTGGGGTCTCACGAGAGAGGAGCAGAGGGGCAGAATCACTTCCTTTGACCTGCTGGCCACACTTGATGCAGCCCAGGATACTGCTGGCCTTCTGGGCTGCAATCGCACACTGCTGGCTCATGTTGAGCTTCTCGTCAATCAGCACCCCCACGTCCTTCTCCTCAGGGCTGCTCTCCAGCCATTCCCCGCTGAGCCTGTATTTGTGCTTGGGATTGCCCTGACCCAGATGTAAGACCTTGCACTTGGCCTTGTTGAACTGTATGAGGGTAGCTTGGGCCCACCTCTGCAGCCTGTCCAGGTCCCTCTGGATGGCATCCCTCCCCTCCAGCATGTCTACCTCGCCAAACAGCTTGGTATCATCGGCAAACTTACTGAGGGTGCACTCGACCCCACTGTCCATGTCGCTGACAAAGGTGTTGAATAGTACAGGCCCCAGTACCGACCCCTGAGGAATGCCACTCGTCACTGCTCTCCACTTGGACATCGAGCCATTGACCGCAACTCTTTGAGTGTGACTGTCCAGCCAGTTCTGTATCCACTGAGCGGTCCATTTGTTGAATCCATGTCTCTTCAATTCAGAGACCAGGATTGGCCCCACCAATGCAAGCTCATTGAGGTCCCTTCCAATCCCTAGCATACTGTGATACTGTGATACTGTGATATCGTGTGGGACAATGTCAAATGCTTTGCACAAATCCAAGTAGATGACATCAGTTGGTCTTCCCTTGTCCACTGCCATTGTAACCCCTTCGTAGAAGGATACCAAATTTGTCAGGCATAGAAAGAAGAATGGCTGAATGCAACATGTCACCTCCAGACTCACTCCTCTCTCTTCCTCCAGAGCCTCAGAGGTCACAGCAGTTTACTGCTCATGACGAGGATCTCATATAATAGTTTCTGTGCCTGGAACTGGGGTTCTGCCATCTCAGCAGAGTCTTGAACTACACAAGACAAGCTTAACGGCACTTGTACTGTGCAGGGCTGCAGCAAGTTTCATGTGTGCAGCCAGGTCTGTGTCCAGTCCTCTTTGCTCCCATTCAGTCTGCCAAGGCTCAGTCATTTCTTCTGCCTGCAGACTTCATTGGCTCCAGTAATATTGTCTCACTGATTTATTCCACTGATGATTTTGCAGTGAATTAATTCTGAAATACTTAATTTGTGAATTAGAGTGAACACTTTTAGAGTTAAGCACTTTCAGCCAAATGGCATGCCATGTTTTTTTTGAATTGTTTCAAACCCAGCCAAAAGAAAAATTTAACATCAGAATGCAGTAATTTTTCCTTATTCTCCCTAATTTTTATAGTGCAGAATCCAATGGAGGAGTAGTCAAAGGGAATAAATGAATCAGAGTCACAACTTTCTATTGTCCCAGTTGTAACTTAAACAAAATGAAAACTAATAGAGAAAACAGCCTAGCTCTCTACAGAACACAGCTTGATGGAAACAGACAGAGCTGCTGTTTATTCAAATAATGAAGTTAAGGGTGGAAAACAACAAAATTACCTAAAGCATTTTGATGAAGGCTGACAAAATCTGACCTGTAGAATTAAATCAGTCTGAACATAACACAAATGCGCATGAATAGAAAAGCTGTTTAAGACAAACTGTAAACAGAAGGGATAATAACTGGCATTTAGGGAAAGAATATGCAAGATATTTATAGTATCCAAATCTATTTAACCTCCAAAACCATGCTTTTTTTATTCACAAACTCATTACGAATTCTAGGGATTGGGATTAAAAGCTCTAGAAACCTTGACAATGTCTGTCACGTCTCTTGATTTATCATGCAGAAGAATAATCTTGACGGGCTGTGTTGTTTGATCTTTTGATATCTTTTTGGAAAGGCAACAAAAGCCTATCCTAACAGATAACTAATCTAGTACAGCATAGCCTAGCATAGCATAACATACCTAAAGCAATATCGCAGTGGAGCCCAGATATTTTAGATCACTACTCACCATTTCACAAACTATGAACACTCATTAGGGAGACTAGAATTGAAAACACTATAAAAGTGAATGATCTATTGTCTGCTTGTCATGGCCTCACAGGCCTCTACTTGGGAGTCACTAAAATAGGGAGTTGCTTTACACCAGTGACAAAATAACCTTTCAGCAGCAGTAACTTTAGTTTAATCAAAATATTCCTGACCAGCTATATCTTTCCTCTTTAAAGGAGGAATTTCTGACAAGTCATGTAGTTTGAATCTCCTTTCTCAAATGTGTTATATAAAACCTCATGCAGTTCAACAAGGTCAAGTGCAAGGTCCTACATCTGGGTCAGGGCAATCCCAAGCACAAATACAGGCTGGGTAGAAAATAGATTGAGAGCAGCCCTGAGGAGAAGGACCTGGGGGTGCTGGTTGACAAGAAGCTCAACATATAACAGGTTGCCCAGAGAGGTTGTTGAGGCCACATCCCTGGAGGTGTTCAAGGCCAGGCTGGATATGCCTTGGGCAACCTGGTCTAGTGAGAGGTGTCCCTGCCTATGGCAGGGGAGTTGGAACTCGATGATCTTCAAGGTCCTTTCCAACCTAAACCATTCTATGATTCTAAGAGTCAGCAATGTGCGATCGCAGTCCAGAAGGCCAACCGTATCCTGGGCTGCATCAAAAGAAGCATGGCCAGCAAGTTGAAAGAGGTGATTCTGCCCCTCTGCTATGCTTTAGTGAGACCCCACCTGCAGTACTGCGTCCAGCTCTGGGGCCCTCAACATAAGAAGGACATGGACCTGTTGGAGGGAGTCCAGAGGATTGCCGCGAAGATGATCAGAGGGCTGGAGCACGTCTCCTATGAAGACAGGCTGAGAGAGTTGGGGTTGTTCAGCTTGGAGAAGAGAAGGATCTGGGGAGACCTTATAGAAGTCTTCCAGTACCTAAAGGTGGCCTACAGGAAAGATGAGGCAGACTTTTTATCAGGGAGTGTAGCAATGGGATGAAGGAGAACGGTCTTAAAGTGAAAGAGGGTAGATTTAGATGAGATATTAGGAAGAAATTCTTTACTGTGAGAGGGTGGTGAGGCACTGGAACAGGTTGCCCAAAGAAGCTGTGTATGCCCCATCCCTGGAGGTGTTCAAGGCCAGGTTGGACGGGGCTTTGAGCAACCTGGTCTAGCGGAAGGTGTCCCTGCCCATGGCAGGGGGGTTGGAACTTGAAGATCTTTAAGGTCCCTTCCAACTCTAACCATTCTATGAGTCTATGATATATGTTTATGTATTCATCTACCTGTTCTTTTAATAGCTTGGTTAAGTTATGAATTCATAAAAAACCCAACAATTTCAGGGAAAAAAGTCCAACTAATCACATCAGATGGTATTTACATATTGGTATTTCAGACATTATTAAAGACAAAACTATTTCTACTGGAGGCCTCCTAGCTGAGACTATGCAAAATATGTCAGAATTTTATTCAAACTTTTTTCCATTATATAGTTTGATTTTGCAATGCAACCTCAAAATTATTTACTTCTCTTGCCATTTTCATGGCTTCTGATTTCTTGGCTGACTGTTGATATACTGAGGAACCTAAAAGGGAAAAAATCATAAATAGTATGACTTTATTGCCTATAAAGAGGTGACATAAATTTTCAATTCTAAGATACATGGCATCATAAATAAGAATTATATTGATATTGAATAAACATGATGGGAACTAACGGGTGAATTAGCATGGGTATGTTGAATCCCAGGTATGATGGGAACAAAATAATGGGAAAGGAAGAAAATGGAAAGTGTGAACTCTCCAATAATTAGGTAATGTATTGAAAAATAGAACAGATGAAAATCGTGTATACACACACATTAAAAACATTCTCACAGTCACTGCCAGGAATCCAAACTTTGCCCAGGGCTCTGAAGTGTTCTGCACGCAGGCTCTGGGTGGGTCAACGGGTGTCTCCAAGGAACTGAGCTGTAGCTGTGACTGGGCAGCTCAGCATAAACAGACCTGTGTGCCACACGGACAATCTATGAAACTTCTCTTTAATTTATAGGGGTAAATTGCACGATTATTTACACAATAACAGAGAGTAGGGGAAAGGCCTGTAACTGAGCTAAAGGAGAAAAGCCATCAAACTTTTTAAAATAGTTCTTTTCACTTGAAGAAACAAATATGTGTTCCCTGTATTGCCTCCGTTTGAAAGTATTTTTGTGTAGTTACCCTTTCCTTTCTTAGTAAGAAACATTTAATCACAATTAGGACCTGTCCTAAGGAAACAATCCTAATTCAGGAAAGTGTTTAACATACGTAATGTGTATAACTACGTGCCCAAAATACTTTTCTCAACAGGGATAATAGATCCAAACATAGTCTGAAGTGTTTCCTCAATTGTACCTGAAAGGTCCAGTCTCTCAACATTTGCTAAATAAATCAAGATTCAGAGACCACATTATCAGGAAACAGTCTCTGGGCCCTGATAGGTTTTGTACAAATCTTTAAAAGGTTATTGCTTGTGGTGCAGTTTAAAAATACCAAATTTAGCTCCCTGTTTTGGCTGTTTTCAGTACTAGAAACTAGAGTTATGCAGAACAGAGTTCAGTAAAAGCTTGTTTTCCAGCTTTTTTTTTTTCTGTTCAGCTATCTGTTCTTTCCTATCTCTGCAGAACATCACAGGTAAAGATGTGCTTATTAGGTGTCTCAAAACTGGAAACAAAGTTCATAACTTGTCAATGTCAAGGAGCATCTTATAAGCCTGTCTTCATAAGAAACACGATACTGGGGAGAGAAGGGGAAGAAACTTTGCTTAGTTGAAAAAATCTCACTATTAATTCTTTAAATCACATTTTTCAGCATTTATTAATAATTTGTTTTGCTATTATATTGCTTCTATATACTCAAAGACTTTCTAAAAGTAGTAAAAATGTATTACATCCAGATGACACTTAAAAGTTGTTACGGTTTTCAAAATTTAATAAGATAAAAATTATAGCAAAATTATCCTATATTAGGATCCAAATCAAACCCAATGTATAAAAATGCATTCACCCTTTATAAATAAATCATTAGGAGAACAATAATGAAAGACATGAGTTCTTCAAATCATTGCTATGCAAGCTGAAAACTATTTCTACAAGAGAATTCTGTGATTTATTGACCATGGATTATTAACAAAATAGCCCAATCTAAACACAAATAAATCCATTGTGTCTGAAGATGAAAGAATTATGAATTGTTGTAAAATATAATTTCTCTGAATTGAGCAGCATCCAAGCCAATTTTACAAGCAACAGCTGTGAAAAAAATTGCATGGCAGAAAGAATTCAGAAATGAAAGCAACAACACAGTTGGGGAATAGATGTTCTGGAATATTGCCGCCTTGTATTCCAGAGTAAATATTTGGTGTCAATGTGGACAAATAAATATTGTGCGTCTGACTCACCATTTCAAACATAGAACTGCTAAATCAGTGACAATATGTATTAATAGTATTCAAATTTCTTTCCCAACATTTTCAACATACAAACAAGATAGTTCAGTAAAAAAAAAAAAATCCAACTAAAACCAGAGGTAATCCATTTGTAAAAGGATAAGGGAAAATGTTTCATCTTGCACTCGGTGTTGATAATCTCTACTTTTCAAGGATGCAGTTTCACATAAATAAGGAATGTGTGCAACTTTATTATTCTTCAAAGTCTGAAGTCCCTAGTCAATTCAGTTCCTGTATTTTTCCTGTGGAAAACAAACACCACAACAAAAACCTAAACAGTTTATTTGTTTTAATAAGAAGGCTAGGAGTTGCAGTCACAGAGTAGGTGTCATGAAACTGAAGAATGAAAAGACTTTCTGCTACATGGACACCAATACTTCTACAACAAAACCTTAAAATATAAATACAGCACAACAAAAGAGCTGAACATGAACACACAGCGAGCACAAGTAGGTTAAGACACAAAATACTGTGCAGTAGCTTCACTTGATTTTGTTGCTGTATCTTCATGTGCTCTCACTTGATTCAAGATGATTAAGCTTCATGAAAAAAATCACAAACAGCTAAGCCTCACAACCCCTAACCCCAGGAACAGCTGGCTGTGTTATAAAACACTAAAGAGGGAGAGTGACCTGAAGGGGAACAAGATAATTTACAAACATTCTTCGCTTCTTTTTGATGGATGTATTGAGAAGACTCATAAAAATGTATAAATGCAAATTGCTTAGTTCACCTAATGCTATACTCTTTGTATGTACTTTCTCCAAAGGACATTTGCAAATCATATACTTAGATGTTTTATAAACCATATCACTCACTGTGCTACCACTTAGAGTTTATGTGACACTTTCTCCAAAATCTCCTTCCGCTCAATAGAGCTGTCCAATGCTCTTGTGAGGAGTATGAGATAGTCAGGTTGCTATCGATGCTTTCCAGCCCTGCGGATAGGAAAAAGCCAGTTTATGATTTACTCACGCCTGGAGGTGGTAGATAAATAAAAGTGAGATTTAACTTAAGGAGAACTGATTTCTTAATGTAAGGAATTCTTGGGCTCAGGCTCACACAGGTCTTCTTGGCTGTCACACACCAGGGGTGCGAGTCGCTGCATGCCTCACGCTGTGCGTTCGTATCTGTCTGCATGGCTCACAGGAGAGATTTTCATACGCTTTGTGGGGCGGCCAGCCTGCTCTGCCCCTTGATGTCTGTGCCAGCATTCTCAGACATAGGTACAAGGCAGCAGCCAGAGCCAGTGTACAAGTGCAAACGCTGGTTCAGAAATCGGTCTCTCCCAACTCCCTCCAACCACCGGGCTTTGATGGAGTAAACACAAAAAAGAGTAGAACAACATCCAAGCTCCCTGAAGCATCACTGTTTCCACAGAGAAACCTCACACTAGTAGAAGTCCACTTCTCTGTAAGCATTCTCAATTTCCATCCTTCTCAGGTGGTCCCTGTCCCATGGCCCCTTCACACCCTGCCAGCACTTCACCTAATCTGCCAGGAATGCAGCAGATCTGCACTCCAAGGCATAAAAGGGGCATATCCCCCTTTCCCTGTCCTCAGCCCTCCACAGGAAGGATAGGAGAAAAGAGCTCTGCTACCTTTTTGGTGGGAGAGACAGAAGTGTTCCTATTGCACTTGCAGAGGCTGAGTGATGATTTTTGATTTTTTTCCCAAAAGCCTCCACTGCATCACTTGGTGCTCTCTGGTCCCAGAGGGAGGGCTGATGAAGAAACAAGGCCATTGCCAACCTCTCAAGAATGCTGAGAAAGCTTCTGCTTTCTTTTTTATAGCTGGGCTGCATTAATGTGTTTACATTTGATAATTTTGATTGAAGAAACTTGACCATGTTGACTGGGTTAGCAATTATTTTCTGGTAAAATGAGTTCAGGGTCAGTATAGTCTTATCTTTCTTGGGCTAGCTGAGCCTATAAACTGACAAACCATGAAACTGATCTAATGATTTATAGGCAGCAAGTACATCCTCTTCTTGTCCATTTCTTGGAACTAAGAAAAACATAAGAAACTTAGGATTTTCATGTACAGGCATAACAAAACAAACCAACCAACCAACCACCAAAAAACTCTCATAGAAATAGTCCATCTTTGTAAAACTTTGAGTTTCCCTTCTTAAACAAGAAAGGACTAGAATTTTTTTCAATTAAAAATATGCTAGCACACTTTTTAAGCTTAAGAGTTATTTTCTTTATTCTCCTTCTAGCAGTTATATTCCAGGCATTAACCTTTTTCCTGTATTCCCCCACAAATCAACACTGTGAAACAAAAAAATCAAGTTTTATATAGAAACCTGGATATCTGACACCAGCAGATAGAATTTCAACAAAGTTATGAATGTTGAAAATAAAGTTTTACAATGGAAACAAAGGGCAATTTCTGTAGCAGATAGTACTACCAGGTCCACTAGTTACAAGGGTTACTACAGTATCTCTTCAAAAAGAAGAAAAAGGAGTGCAACTCAAGGTTTGAAGAATTAAAAATTTTGTTTTATTTTTACTCTCCAAAGTCTTCAGTGTTTTGCCTACTCCTGTGGGGTCCAGTATTGAGATATCTACATTCAATTTCCAACATTCCTTAAAGTCTGAAAGTTAATCTCTTTGTTCTGACTGCTGATAAAATTTATTCTCTATAGATAACCTTGGGTTTTGAAGTTTTCCCCCAGTTCTCTGCTGAGGATGCACAGAGTTGTGTCTTCTTGATCTCTTTATGAACACTGAGTATGAATACTTCTGAATCTTGCTTAGACTGCTTTTCCTATTTTGAGGTCTCTTCTGCAAGGAAGTGAATGTCTCCATCTATTCCCAGGATTTTCACGTCTCTCCCACACAGTTTGTTACTCATGACATCTTGAACAGCTTAGCTCAGCCTGGAGAATTAACTGAGGTCTCAGTGTTACATAGTTGCACATTCGTTTGCCATTTATGAAAACTATAAACAGCTGAGACTTTAGGAAGTCTATTCATAAGCATCAGAGGCTGACAAAATTATCTACATGTCTACATTTCTGAAACATTCAGCAGCTAATTTAGAGGTTTCGGAGGCTTAACATAGGTTTAGTGCAGAAGCTTTGCATTTCTAGAAAATAAACTGTTCCTTTTCATTACCTCAGATGCTACTTGGTCCACAGATTTGAAACTGTGCTCATGCTGACTTGGGCGGGGGAAAAAAGAACAAAGTGTGAGAAGCCAACTTGCCTGTCTCACTTTTCTAGAAGGCCTAAAACTGCTGTGAGATGCTGTACAGACAGTATCTCTCTAGAGAAAATAACTCCCGCTGAAACGTGGAGACCGGCACAAGGGAAACACCTTTGTTTTATTTATTTCCAAATCACCTGAAGATGTTCAGCAAATTGCAAGCCCTGGGGATCATTATTTATATACAAATGTCAACATAATTTGTCAAACTGCTTCTGGTATGCCATTGGCAAATTACTCAGAAGGACATTCTTAGTGCTTTTCTCTTCAAATGTTGTCAAGGTAAAATACCTCTTGCTAAATACCAAAAGATGGGAAGAATATTATTATGATATTGCACAGTTGACCAGAAAACGTGCTTGTCCAGGTTTTCTGCCTACCTGTTTTCTATCTGCTCAGAAATTCTCTGAGACACTATTGTGCCAGGTCTCTACAGCCTTTAAGTTTGTTCAAATACTGACGGGATGTAGGAACAGCTTCTCTTTCTAAGGAGACAAAAAACCAGGGATATTTGGTGTTTTTACATCATTGCCTATGATCTGTATTAGTCACACTTCTTCTAAATGTTTTTAACTTGAACATCACTGATTTCCTTTAGCTCTAGGCTTTTCTGAGGGCTCTCTAAGTATTATCTCTTGTAGAACTAGGAGTCAAGAGCTGGATCACTCCTTTGTTGTTGCCTCTGGGCTGGGTGAGTGGCCCAGACCCCTCATCCTGGCTAGAACTAGTGCTAGAACTCCTTTATTTCTGCTCTCCATTCAGGCTTAGGAGATGATGGGGTGCAAAGACACCTTTACAGTCCTTTACTTCTGCACTGGTGTTAGCAGTGATGTGCAGAAGATTAGTAGTCACCTCCTGAATCGAGGACAATTCCAAAGGAAAAGAACCTGATCGTATCATTCCTCTTTTGAAAAAAAAAAAAAAAAAAAAAGGAGAATACCAAATTTTTATTATTGTTTACAGCTACATTAGATCTGACAACAATTTGCCATTATTGGAGTATTATTGAAAAGGAAA
Organism: Vanellus vanellus; assembly: GCF_965231255.1. Classification (NCBI taxonomy): domain Eukaryota; kingdom Metazoa; phylum Chordata; class Aves; order Charadriiformes; family Charadriidae; genus Vanellus; species Vanellus vanellus. The sequence continues at coordinate 116,299,980 of NC_138905.1, forward strand.
TAATCCTTTGTGGGGACAGCACATTTAGGAGCTTTGCCAAGGTCTCAGAAGGACCTTAGTATGTTACATTTACACAGTCAGGTCTCTCTCTCAAGAAACTGAGTGACCCTGATGTGATCAGTACAGATTGAGTATTTATGCCTGTTGCACCCTTTAGGGTTATATTGTCTTCAACTCTGAGACAATATACAGTTTTCTAGTGATACTGTCACTGCTATTCCTTTACTTTTAATAGTCCTTTACTGCTTCAGAATCAACAAAAGTGACTTCTGTTCACTTTACGTTTCACTTCAGAAGAGATTTCCCAATAATTTAAAGACTTTTGCCAGTCTTTTTGCACTAAACAAATTCCATCCAGATGCAAATATTACTTCCTTATTGACCTAAGGACCTGCAATGGCTTTCCTTTTAATGTGAAATGCAAGGCTCCACTCTTACAATTGACACTTTTGGTTTAAAGAAGAGCGGGTGTCTGGTTTTGCCTAAAACTTTTTAAGAATGTTAAACATAAGTCAGGTAAGTATTATGTAAACACACCAGTGACCTCAGGTGAAAAAAACCCTCAACATGTATCAAAGCAGCCCAGAAAAAAAGATAAAATCACTGATATTTATGTGGAAACTAGATAGGCAAATGTTGATCTTTTCTATACAGGCAATTTAACACAAAAGTGCAAGAATGCACATAAAACTAAAATGTAAATTTAAACTCAGATTACCTTTGTTTAAAAAATGCAATTTTAGGAAATTGAATAGTGCTGCAGGTGGGAGTGAGTTTTGTTGGGCAGTTGCAAAGAATCTACCTCATAGGATACAAACTAGGTTCTGAAAGATGACTCACGGGCTTAATGAGTGGTAACATTAAACCTCACCTTACATTTCTGAATCTTCTGAATAGTAAGAGATCTTGCAGTGAGACCTTCAAAGTAACTGCAGGATGAAAGAATGTACAGCTTCTTTAGAAAAGTGGTTTACCTGATTTGAGGTCTGTTATCTCTTTGGTAGTCAAAAAGACTTAACTGCTTCTGAAACTTTTACTCATTTCAAGTCTAGACAATTTTCTGTAGCCAACATTTCAGTTTTCCTAAAGAAGCCATTCTAAGAAGATTATTAAAAAGAATTCGAAATAGAGGATCTCCAAGAGACGAAGAAGAAGGGAAGGTAAGAAAGAAGAATACTCTGAAATGCTATCTTTTCGCACCAAAAAATGTTGACTAGATCTTTTAGTCATTATTTAACTGTACTGAAGTCTTGCACTAGATGTCTTTAAAGCTTTTTTATTTGTGAAGCTGAGCAACTTGCCAGAGTGTATTGACTTGAAAGACTTTTTTCCATTGTCTTCAGGTTTCACTCCATAGGCTCTGTGTGACCTCACGTCTGTTTCCATACACTGAGTTGCCATGGAGCTTTCTCGTGATGGAAAGCTCAAACAAGCTAAGACAGAAAACATGCATGTGGATCAGTGTTCTGGAAAAAATGACTAGATACCTTTTGACTTCAACTGGATATATCAGAATTAAAATTAAATACAGTAAAAAATTATGTGCATGCTTGCCTGGCACTGAAATTAAAATAAGGAAAACGGACACTTTCTGAATAAGAACACAGTAAATGAAATGATGCTCTTCATCTAGGTGTTATCTATTTTATGTCAGTGGAAGGCCATAGTCCAACAACACTTAGTTGTTAAAGTAGTTCAGTAAGAAGTGGCTGAATCTACCACTAAAAGACAAGATAGAGATCTCCTTTCTTTAATTGTCTCTAAGTGTATAATAAGAGTACTAAATACAGACAGAAAAAGACAGCTCATAGTACAGGAGCAATGAAAACATTAATTCTGAGACAGTCAAAGATGTGGCCTAAAATCAAAAGTATATGTTTACTTATTCAAAAATACTGAATTTTATTGCTGTAACAACAAATCAAAAGTGTAGGGAACAAGGAAGGAAAGTCATTAAAATGTATTCTTTCTTTCCAGGATTTTTTCTTAAGTCATATTCTGATATCTCTTATTAAATTCAAAAGTAGATGCAACCAAGTTTATCTTTTTGAGTGCAAAATTAACCTTTCCTCTAAACGAAGTCCACTAAGAACATTGTATAGATGCCTGGGAGAGGAGCGCATTTACATTAGAGAGAATCAGGGCAACGTGACTTCCTCCTTCACACCTCCTGCTAACTGCTGGTAAGTAAAGTAACAGTAAGGCCTAATACCACCTCCAAGGATTCTGCAAATCATTCGCAACTGAATGCAAATTATGGCCAAATCTGCCTTAATTCTGGTTTAACTCCAGCCCCAAATTTTGATCTTGCTTCAAAGAAGCTTTCAAAAGACCTGGGCTGAGTTCTGAGTGTACCGCCTTGCAGAGCATAGCAAAGTACTCTAATACATCTGTACAAAGGATGAAGGATTTATGGTTTTGGATCTCACCCAAGGCAAATTTGGAAGGCATCGCTGAAATTTTCTTTGAACCCTGCACTTAAGGCAAACCTGGTGAAATTCCAGGTGAATCAAAACCAGTGCAAAAACCTCTTTCTGTATCCTCTTGTGAACTCACACTATTTCGGCATTTTAAATCCATATAAAACAAACCCATATAAAATAGATGCACGTGGTTCTAGAAGGGCAAGAATCTGGCTCTATAAAGGCAGAGGCCTAACTTGGTCATTTTTAAAAGTGAAGAGTGTAGTGGAAGACTGGATTAGAACGAATATTAGGATAATTTCAAATATACCGAGGCACCTAAGGATAGCAAAGTTTGATCTCGTATGGGATGCTTTCAGTAGGCTAAGAAAACCATTTTCTCACTGGACTGTATTCAGCCAATGTCTCCTCATTGAGAACAATGTGGAAATGGGTCCCCCCAGGCACTGCAGGGACACTAATATTCTTACACCTTCATAGGATATTAACTTCTACATTCAACCAAGATACATCGTCAGCTCCGCTGGTCACTGAAGAGCCTCTCTAACATTCTCTACCACAGCAATGTCCAATAACAATAGCACTGTCCCTATTTAGAGTGGATGTTTTAAACCTCTTGATATATATATCTTGGAAAAACAAGTCAACGAGTCATTTGAAGAGGAATCATTTTGAATGTTATTTCATTTGCAAGTAATGTCACACTGAATTTGCAAACATTAAATTGAAGGGGAAGATTCTTGTTAGCACAAAGCTATTTAGTCCCCTGTTTTTAAAGGTATAGGACATTATATAGGCCACTATACTTTGTGCTCTACTTCAAATTTAGTGCAACTCTGATGTTATTTCTTACAGGTGGGTGAGAATGCATGATGTTGCTGGGTGTATTCTACTACACTGGTAAAATGGCTGTCCTCTCTTGAGGGATGAATATTCTTCATTGTATTTAGGACACCAAGGTCCTTCCATCTCCCAAAACACACATAAACAAATAAGTAGCAAATAAAAATGTGGCTATTGTGACATATAGAAGAGAAAATATTAAGGTAGCCAAGGTTATCCATTGTTCCACAAACACGGACTTTGTCAACGGTACAATATTGTGTTCTACAGCTCTATTTTTTGAACATGTAAAAATAATTTTTGAAATACGAAAAATGAATGGTTAGAATCATAGAATCATAGAATTGGTGAGGTTGGAAGGGACCTTTAAGATCATCAAGTCCAACTATTAACCTACCCTGACAAAAACCACGTCTAAACCATGTCCCTAAGTACCACATCTACCCTTTTTTTAAACACCTCCAGGGGTGGCAAATCCACCACCTCCCTGGGCAGCCTATTCCAATGTTTAATAACCCTTTCAGGGAAAAAATGTTTCCTAATATCCAATTTAAACCTCCCCTGACATAACTTGAACCCGTTTCCTCTCGTTCTATCACTTGTCACCAGGGAGAAGAGGTCAGCCCTCACCTCTCTACAACCTCCTTTCAGGTAGTGTAGAGGGTGATAAGATCTCCCCTCAGCCTCCTCTTCTCCAGGCTAACCAACCCCAGTTCCCTCAGTCGTTCCTCATAAGATTTGTCCTCCAGACCCCTCGCCAGCTTTGTAGCCCTTCTCTGGACACGCTTCAACACCTCAATGTCCTTCTTGTAGTGAGGGGCACAAAAACTGAACACAATACTCGAGGTGGGGCCTCATCAGTGCCAAGTACAGGGGGATGATCACTTCCCTGGTCCTGCTCACCACACTATTCCTGACACAGGCCAGGATGCTGTTGGCCTTCTTGGCCACCTGGGCACACTGCTGGCTCATATTCAGACAGCTGTCCACCAACACCCCCATGTCCTTCTCTGCTGGGCAGCTTTCGAACCACTCCGCCCCAAGCCTGTAGAGCTGCATCAGGTTGTTGTGACCCAAGTGCAGGACCCAGCACTTGGCCTTGTGAGGCCCATACCATTGGCCTCAGCCCATCGGTCCAACCTGTCCAGATCCCTCTGCAGAGCAAGTTGCAGATTAGTTGCAGATACAGATACACTATTTGAATATCAACTGACTCAGAGCATCTCAATGACATACAATTATTGCTCAGAAATGATTAAAAATGCCTGGGTTAAAAAAAAGTAAACCTTCTCAAAGTACTGAAATATTTGCACTTTTTACATTTGTTTACCATAACACTGCTATAGGTAAATAGTGGATCCACAAAATACTTTACAAGTGATTTGAAACAAACAAACAAAAAATCTTAATTCTTCTTTGATTTATGTTGACAGTAGATACATTTTGTGGAGTTAGTAGTTACACAGGTCTAAAAATATGGAAGAATTTGTTAAATACATTTTCCAGTAGTATGGCACAAGGTGAATACCTAAAAAAACTTAATTGTTACCTGCTTTTTCTTTTGATTTCTGGTATTTTAGAGACACTTTTTAAAAGCCACGCCATTACAAACTTGTGTCTCCATGTTGTATATTCTCCAGTACAAGTCTGCTTCTTTACTTTTTTCCCCACAGTCTTTTTGGGCATCACTTTTTCTCTAAATTTCTTTACTCTTTTTAGAGGCCATGTTATAGGCCTTTTCTTTTTCCCTTGCTTTTCTGTCTTCTCTATCAGACAGAATATAATCCTGCAAATCTTTATGTTGCATTAAAATTGATTTGAGTGAGGTTTGATGAAGAAGAAGAAGAGTGCTGAACTCTTTTTGGAGTAAGTTCCATTAGCACTTAATACAGCTGTCATTGTAGTACTGCACAGTGCTATGCAGAATATAATAAGAAAGACTAAAGTGTGAATATTTTTAAGCTCTATGTTTCTAAGACTCCTGCCTTGCTGACTTTAGCAGACATTGACTTACTATATTTATTACCTCTGATATTACTTTAACTGTCTAGAGATAATTTAAAATTGATATTTGCAATTGTAGTTGTATTTCCTAATATTAGGAAATATGCCAAAGCTTTTTTCTTTCCATATCACACTCTGTCATTTATTGCTTTATTTTCAACACATGTGATATCAAACAAATAGTTCACAAATTCTGAATCCAGAGTGTGCTCTGTTATGTTGTCCAAAGGAGAAAAATTGGGCCTAATGCTGTTATTTTCACTCACCATGTAAAAGTTCTACTTAAAATATTTTATGAGCTAATTTCTATTGTGCCTACAACTATACCAAATGTCTAATCTAATGAAATCACCACAATCAAATTTCCAGTTTCAGAAAGTGTGTTAATTCACAAATAACTTTAAACATAAGATAGTCTTGATGGAGTCAACCTAAAATTTGGTTCATGCTTAGCAACATAGCTGGATCAGATCCCAACAGACTATTAAGAAAAAAATTGCAGTGGAGGACATTTTAAATTTTGACTCTCAAAATAAAAAAAATGTAAGTGTTCACGTGCACAGTGCGCACAACTTAATACCAGGAAATAGCATCCACAGGTGGTATGTTCAAAAGTGCCCCAAAGAGAGACACTGGTTTCCTAGAGGCATTAAATAAGAGTTGGCACTTCTTTCAGAAGTATTTTTGAAAATTCCAGTCTAACAGATGCTCCATAAAAGTTCCTTAAGAAAATGGTTAGATAAGATCCACTATGATTTTAAATATGAATACAAAAATAGGTGCCTAAGGCTACAGGAGACAGATAATAATAAGACAGTGCAGGAGTGGCTAAAAATAAGTTTGTTGACTTAAAAAAAAATAAAAAAAATCCGTTTAGATTTATAATAAAAGTAAAGATAGAGAAAAAAGAAACCAACTACCCATTGGAAGAATTATTGGTGTCTCTGAAAGCTGGGCAGGGAGTAATTTTTTTCATTGGTACAAAGTGATTCAAGATTTTGCTAAAAAAAAAATAAAAACAGTTCCCCTAAAGCATAATAACTAAAATATACCAGATTGTCTCAAAGGGCAGTGAATATGTCAAGAAACCTAGATTTTTAACTTCTTATCTTTCAAATTTTTGTATTTTACTTTGTTGGTGATGTTAGGGAATATTTAGTGAATTATGGTAAGGAAATTGAACTCAGTGTGTGAATGGCTTGACATTCAAAATCGAGGTTTCATTGTGGAAAGATTCGTGCAGATACTTAGCACTGATATTAGCAGTACTACTCGTTTAGTGAAAGTCAATAAATGCATAGAAATTTGCACAAATGAGAAATATATGCGAAGTATCAAACTAATTTTTGGAACCTTACTGATGATGGAAAACCTTATTCTTTCAATTTTAATTTTTAAACTTTTTTTCTCAGTATCTCAATGACTGGTATTGACTACCTTTCTATTGAAAGAATAAAGAAATATGTTGTTAAGTATTAATCAGTATTTCTGAACTTGATGCTCATATGTCTAAGGTATGTGTCCAAACTATATTGGATTACCAGTAAAGTATGCTCCTTACTATTGCATCACATGTCACCCAGCCATGAAACCAAGACACTGACAGTCTATAGCTGGACTGTAGACTAGAAGTCATCTTGCTAGCCAGCAAATTTCAATTTATTTGCAGAACTTCTTTCAGGAAATACACTGTTAGAGCACCAATTTTACTAGAGGTTCTGTGAACACTTCTAGTCCTAAATGTACTCTCCTACATACTGAAATCAGATCAGTTTTTCCATATTGGGTTCTACTAAGTCCAACACAGATCGTTCCACTCAATAATACTATCCACACCTTTTATTCTGTTTATTACTGTTTACAATATAGAAGAGAGAAAATGGTAAATAAAAATATTATAGAAATGCCTGAAAGTCCCAATGGAGCATACCTTTATAAATTGCAGTGAGGAGACCATCTGCATCCCAGGCGGTTTGTGATGCATACTGTTTTAAGAGGAGGGCTTTAGGATATGATTTTGGCCTCGTTCAAGTTGACAGACTTCTTTCCTCCTCCTAAAGCTGCACATTCTTTATGTTCTGTTCTTTATTTACTTTGTGCTTGACCTTATAAAGAGAGACCACATAAATCTTAGCTTCTGCGTTGTTCTGCTGAAATCAGCAGAACTACTTCCAGTTGCATAAAGTCAAGCACATGAATTTTTGTGGGATCAGAGTCTTGCCTGAAGAGACCTGTTTCCTACACAAGGAATGTTACCTTCATATGTGATGTCTAAAGTATGCATAAAGTTGAAAACAACGTTGTGGGCAAACCACATTACCAAAATTATGCGAGCACCTTGCCCTCATTTAGACCATCTCAAAAGTCCATTCAATCACTTAGATTTTAATAACTCTGCTTGTCAGTCTTCTAAGCTTCATTTTGAAGGTGAGAGGACATGTGATGAAGTTCTATGCTGGATGAGAGAAGAATAATTAATAAGCATTATACTCAGGCTAACAATGACTGTTATGCACCCATTTGGTATTTTAGTACCAAGTTTTAATTACTTGATTTCAGAACTATGCTAGCAGTATATCTTAGCCAATTTTGAAAACAATGGTTTTAAGTATTGAAAACCAAATAAACATAATATGCAATTTCTAAGAGGGTGATGTATATATACATTTTATAAATACATATCCACGTTCATATTCAACAATTGCAAAAAAACTTAATGAGTATGCCTTACCCTGAACCATGAACATTACAGCTATTTCTCCCACCTTTTCCCTTTCTTTTTATAAACTGTATTTATCGTCATAACTGTGTTTATATGTATCTTCAAGGTACTTAAAATGTTTTGACTATAATTGAGTCACGTAATAATATTATATTAGTACTCCAATAAATAAATAGCAATACATTTCTTGATAGACAGTAATATATATCAAAATGTTCCATGTGTATACATATATACATACATACACACGCACATACATTTATATAAAAACGTGTACTTTCCTTGATAGATGGTTGTATATACATATGATTATACAAACTACAGAAGTTGTGCACTTTTTTTTTTTACTTTCAGGAGATTGCTTAAGGGTACAACTAAGTTAATAACAACAACAACAACAACCACCACCACCACAAATAATAATAATAATAATAATAATAATAATAATAATAATAATAATAATAATAATAACAACAACAACAACAATAATAATAATTATTATTATTATTAATGCCATTATTATTATTATTTCGTTAACATTAATAAATTAAAGCTTCCCTTGGGTGTTTTTTTCTAGTTTTTTTTTTCAGCTGAAGTACAGGTTTGTTTAAGTTGCACTCCTCTGTCAGACTGGTCATGAGCTCTGCCTTTAGTAAGAAAACACCTGTGTAACCCCAGGCTCCAGACCCACACTCCATGAGGTACTTCCATGCTGCATCTGCCTGAAGCAGCCTCCAGAGTGCAAGAAACACTACAGGCCCACACACCATTCCCAGGCAGGTTTTCTAGCACTTGCTTCACGCTGCACTTGTTTGGTTTATGTAGCACTGTAATGCACGGTGAGGACATGTGCGTAGACCTGTTGTTATCAACACTGCTCTTGCTAGAGAATTAGTGAGTAATAGTTGCAAGGTTTGGGAAAGATGAGATACTGAACCAGAAACTCTGGTGAGAATTAATCTTGGGGAGAAGTACAACCAACATCTAATTGCTCTGGCCACTTTCCTGGTCCCATTTCAAGAGCTGGCACCAACTCCAAAGGATTTGATCCTGTTTATGTATTAAATGTGAAGGGTAAATAATCTTATTCCCAGTTTAGAGAGGCCTGCTGAGCCAATTCACAACTAAAACCCCCAAGTTTGACTTTCAGAAGTATCTTCTTGAGGATGTTTGCAAGGACTACTCATTCAAATCTTCACAACACTTCCTCAGGGGAAGATCAAATGGCAGTAGCAGTACTCATAAGTACTAATTAACTTCTGGATCTTCCGTTGCCACAACAAAACCAATGGATTAGAAATGTAATGTGAAGTCAAGTTAATCTATTCTCCAATGACTTAAAAAAATTTCAGGAACATAATACTAGATAGGTATTTAGAAATTTATAAATATTAAGAAGTGTTAATGTACTTCAATAGCTTATATTAGCTGTGTAAACACAGGTTACCAAATTGCAGTTTAATCTCTTTAAGAAGGCAGAACACAGTTGCTTATTGTGCTATGGTGTTAGACAGAACATAAGCTTTATTTACTGCAATGAAGTGGCTTTCTACATATTCGCATTTGTTACTTTTGTTTACTGCTTTTTGTATCTCATTTGCCTCTGAAAATGAGGCCACAGCTGGAATACATCTTACACTATTCTACACACCAATATCCCTACAGGACCTATTCTAAATAAGTCTGTGGGAAATCCAGACTACTAACCACGATGGAGCTACAGAAAGCTGACCTCCTTCTAAAAGCAAACAACTATTTTTGCCAAAATGGGTTCCGTTAAAACTGAATGTCTACCATATTCTAGACATGTGCTTACATTGGCTGTAGCGTATGTAACCTTCCCTATACTTAGCATAGGAAATAGTTACAGAGGCAATTTTAGCTGCTGTGAATGACACTGTAAATGTTTTCTATAGTCTAACTGTAAATGTCTGGCATTTTGTGTCAGAAATTATGTGATGATCCTTTTTGAAGAATGGATCCTTTGGGATGAATGACCCACCTTTAAACTACAGTCAATCTTTTCCTGCAATTATTGAGGAGAGCTAACCAGAAAAATACTGTTTCCACAGAAATCAGGTAAATTAAACATCAGCTCTGCCTCCTTCTGTATTTCAGAAGTTTGATAAAGCCACTAATTACATAAGCTAGATTTATGCTTATACGTATAGAAAACAGTGCCCCAATTTCTGTTTCCTCTGGGCAATCTAGATACAAATTGTTGCTAAATATGAATATCTCTTTAAATAAATTCAAAACTATTGTGGACAGAACATATTTTTCAGTTTCTTATGAAAACCATCTTGTCTCTTGGATGATGGTATCACAGGTCATTATTTTTCTTTATGCAGTTGAGTGGGAAAGAAAATGTGAAGTGCAAAGTGTAAATTCAAATATTTTCTATAGTTATTAAAATAATTGTTAAAAAACAGAATATGAACTAAATAAATACAATCCATATTGTAACTTGTCAAATCCCTGCATTCTCAGAAGAATTAAAAAAGCAAAGAACAGCTGTTATGTTTGAAGTTTTGTGGGAAAAGAGCACTTTGTGTATTTTCAATGGCTTATGCCTTTCTAAAGCCCTTTGTATGATTTATGTAAAAGATAGACTGAAGTTAGGTGGGTTCAAATTGCTGTATGAAAGCCTGCCAAGCAAAGCATAGAGAATTCCATAACTCCTTAATGTGATGACTTTTCCCCCCCTCAAAAGCAATGAAAAGTCATGTAGCAAGGCTACAATCACAGACAAACCAACCTACCTACCTAAACGTATACAACAAAAAACGTCTTCTCTATTTGCTCTTCGCAAACATCTTCCAGTGCTCCAAGGTTGCTACTTGCTGTACCAAATCTCAAGTTGTAAGAAAATGAGCCCCAAATCCATTAGTAAATAAACACATTATTGACATTGCTCACGTCCAATCTTTCTCGCACCAGAGAAATTTGTTTCTGTTGCAAACTTACAAGTTCATAGAAGACTGTCCTGGGACATGATAGCTTGCTTCAGCGTTTCATAAAGGCTTCCTGTGGAGGAACAACTGGAGGTGGATACTTTGTTAACAGTGTTCTGCCAAAATGAAGTCCACCACATTGTGTTGGCCACATGGGCACAAGGCCTCTTTCCATAGTGACAAATGCACACGTATTTCTGCGTCTGTTTCCTCACTGCTGAATCCACATCATCGTAGACATCACTGTTCATTTGCGCAACATGCTCTTTGGCACCTGCTAGCAGTTACACTGTGCATCATCAGAACCCCAGGAGGAGGTAAGACACACAGAGAAACTGCTCTGTTTGGAAACCTTCACATTGAATTTAACTTTCTCAATCCCCTCTTACTGTCAGCATACCTCATGGATCCAAGAAGATACCAATGGCTGAATGCTCTTCAGAAGCAGGCAGCAGGCAGGTTAGGGGCCTTAACCCGACTGTTTGGAGTACTTGGGTGACCCTCTAATCTGCTCTGTCTCTTGGTTATCGTAATTGTTGCAAACAAAACCACAAAAGCAGCTCGCTCACATGGGATGTTGCTTCCTCAGCACTTTTCAGTGTTCCCTCAGTGGGAGGCCACTTGTCAGTCAAAATTAAATTCCAAGCCACATACTCCCCGTGACTCAGAACTAACCGCTAGAGACTCAAGTAAGGTCAAACAAGATATATCTTTACAGCTTAAATGAAAGTGTCTTTTCATGCCAAATAACCTTCCCTAATGTTTATATGGCCCATATCTCCATTCTCAGTTGTTTATTTAGAGATATCAGGAGTGCCATAGGCAATTATGTTTAAACATCATATAACAATATTAGATAAATAGAAAAGAATTGTGTCCATAGGTATTTTTTCCACATTTTAAATATTTCTTAAATACTTTTAAGGATTTTTACTTAACTGGGATCCAAGAAAAAGATGAGATCACTTCCAATTTGAATAAGGAAGTTCTGCAGTCTATATATGAAAGAAGAAAGGACTAACCGACTTTGGGGCAATGTAATTGATATCCTGCCCTGAAAATAACTACTTATTGTCCTAGAATAGGGTCCAGCTGAGGAAGTTTTGTCCCCTGATCACATAATATTCTTGTAAAGAACCCATTGATAGGTTTTTTTTTGTGAGAATCGGTGATGTAGCAATGGGGTACTGATGTGACAATTTCTAAATGTGATACTGAAATGCTGCTGGGCATATATTGCAAAATATCATTTATTAACAGTAATTTAGTTATTTTTTATGTCTCCTTGGTTTTGTTCTTTAATTTCCTAAAGGTAAAGTTTAACAGAAAATGTTCATGAAGATAACTTTGATACTGAAGAGTATTTACTAATTTAGAATGGATTTTTTATGATAGATATTTACACTGAAACATAATTCTATCTGTCACAAACCTGAACATAAAGATTCATTCCAGGGGATCTTCTATGCTCTAATAAAGGATCAGGGTGTGCATTCTGAATTTTGGAGAGCAAGCACACGTGTGAAAATTTACAAGCAATTAATTGACTGAAATACATCTGAGTTTTGTCAAGTAAATGGGTATGACTGATCACCAGCACCTACAAATAGATAAGGGTTTATTTCACAAACTGCCAACAAATAACTCTATGATACTCCTGTAGTTCCTATATGGAGAATACACTATTTTTACTGCAGTCCTTTTCTAGAGAACCACTTACCAGATTAAGAAATATTATCATTAATTTCTCCCACATACTGTTTGTGACTCCTCAGATCTCATATGTAAAAATAGAGAGGAAGGGAGGGACAGAGAGAGTGAAGAAAAGGAAGAAGAGGCAAGGGGAGGGAGAAAGAGACAGAAGCAGGGAGGTAGAAGGAGAGAATGAATTTCCTATTCAATTATTTACTGGTATGAGTGGCAACTTTGGTTTTAAAGCACAAAATTAAGGTCTTTGATAGAAGAATTAAGGTTTTTGATAGAAAGACATAAGAAAGAATAGATAGAAAGAATAGATAGAAAGAATTAAGGTCTTTGATAGAAAGACACCTAATGCAAATGACTTACCAGATGCCTAATAAGGCGTATGGCGAAGTCATCATCAGAGCAAAAGAGAATTTCAAAGCCTGGTTAAAGCCTGAAGTACCATGTAACGATCTTAGCTGTCATTTATCCAGAGAGTTGGCTTCGCCAGTAACAGCATTTCAGAAAAGAATACAGCAAGACTTCCATCCTTCTCCCTTCCTCCTTCAAGTCCCGAAGGGAAGGAGGAATGACAAGGATGGAACTAACTATAGGAGAGATAAGGCATATAAAAATCTAGGAAAGATACATAAATCTAACTGAAGAAGTTCTCTGTACATCACTTATCTGCAAAGACACAGTAATTTAGACTAGAAAAGCTTGGTAATTTAGCACCAAACACTAAAAAAACCCATATACATGCATTCTTTAACTGATTATAAAGGTATGTAAGACCTCTATAGCCTTGAAATAGTTTGCAGGGCCCACAGTAATGTTCAATCCTTTCTGTGTTTTTGAAACAAGCCGAACAAAGATATACAGTTGTCTTCTCCATGTCTATGTACTGTCAACAGATACAAGCATTTGGTACGCAATTCTGCCTGTTTGCACTCCTCATGATTTTAGTGTCATACAAAGGTAAAACAGGAAAGGACATTATAAAGTGTTTCTCTTTGCTGTCATTGAACCCAATGAAAGTTTTCTATTACTGAAACCAGAGAAAACAAAGCTGGATGAATAATGCAGTCAGCTAATAAGGTTTTGGAGATTAGATTAAAATCTTGATGAGCTATTTGTATATTGAAGTTAGTTAACATTGAGCAATGCATATTAAGGGTTATGTATTTCACATTTGATTTCAAAGGAAATTGGGGAATAAATTCAAAGTTTGAAATTGCAAAGAGTCAGATACACTATCAACCACCTTTCAGAAATGGTATAACCTGTGACACAGGAATTATTTTCTTTGCTGAAGGAAAAAAAAATAAAAAAATCCATCTTTCTCTGATCTTTGGGAAACTAGGAAACCTCCATTAATTCAACTTGAGGAATTTAACCATAAAGGGAAGAAATAAAGGCAGCAAAATAAACAATAAAAGACATACATATCCTGCAGTCTGATCACACCAGGAGAACAAATATGAGAAGGAAAGGAATGTTCTGTATCTTTCAGTTTACATAAACTGGTTAACACATTCTTCAGTAGGTGGCTGCAAATCTATTTGGTACTTTTCTAATTGACCTTAGAATGCCTTGAGCAATCTCTGTTTTACCAGTTTCATGAAACCTTATCAGAATGTTTGTCTCTAGAGACCAACTGTCATGGTGCCTTCTACCAAGATTTACTTGGACGGGCAAGACAAAACAAACTAATGAGTTACTAGAACTGTGTACCACAGACTAGATCCCTTCCCCTCTTACCTTGATCCACGAGTCCAAATAAATAAGCCAGAGACTATGAGACAGTAAGATCAAATATGGGAATTCCCATCCAGATTTTGTTTATTTTTGTTTCCACCCAAAAGCAAAAATAAACCTCTTTCATAAACACATTATCTGCTCCAGATTTAAAGTTACTAAGTTAATAAGTTTGTGGGTTTTCAGAACTGTTTGAAAATAATTTAAGTGACATGACATATGGTATTTTGATGAAAGATCTTTCTCTCCAGAAAACCCATTTTTTGGGGGTTTACTAAAGGTAACGTTAAACTACAAATGAAAATACGACCAGAGAATTGTTTTTCCCAAATTCTCATATTATAGAACGATAAGCAAACAATGACTTTTATTTTAGCATAAAAGCCCCCAGATGTCATTGGGTAAATCTCTCTCCCAGTGTACTAACACCAATGAGTAGGCTCAAGAGGTTTGTTAGTGGTAACACTTCCAGACTTGCAGACCTCCATCCTCCCCTTCCTCTCCTCACTCTTCTCCCACTTGTACCATGTACCCTGTTCCCATTACTGCTTCACTGTTGGTAACCAATGCAAATAAAAGGATTGAAAACATACCCCCACTAAGGACTTGTGTCTTTGTGAGTTGGATGTCTGAAGAAAGTTTAAATTCCAAAACATTTTATGAAGCTAATTAGTTGTTGGAAAACTGTCAATAAATAAATTCCAGTAGAATACAAAGCGCATCAGGGGCTTGAATTTCCAGCTAAGACCAGTTTCTGAGATCCTCCACAGTCTTTCAAATCTGCTAGGTTATGTTCTGATTGATTTTTTTTTTTAAACTGAGATGCAAAGAACAATGGATTTTCCAAACCTATTAGCAGCTTAACAGGTAATTAATTTACTGTAATTCCAAAAAGTGCTTATTGCACTTATGCACCATTTGTTGCCTTGTCTTGTAACCCATAGTAAAACCTTGCAGCTTAATGGAAGATAGAACAGAAGATGACCATAAAACTATTAATGAAAGTTTGCTGCAGAGGATTTTATCTCGAAGGCTTTATTCTGTGTTTGCTCATTACCATTTTGCTACATTGACACACATCTTAAAATGAACAGCGCTCTCTTACATATACACTTGATAAAGCAAATACTTAGTTAAATATTTTCTTAGTATGGAACTTTGAATGAGTAACTATATGTTTTGAAAGTTATTTGAAACAGGAGGTCACTGAACATGGAAATATTACAGCAAATTAGCTAATGATGCTGGTTACTTGCCATTAAATACTACAGTAAAAAGAACAGGAAGAGGGCTGGATACTGTACAATTAGGCTTCCTAGAATATTGTTTCTCAAGAATGCTAAAATAGGCTTTTCAATAAATTTGAGGAATGGCAAGAGTGGTCAGCCTTCATACTTGCAGCTCAGAATTTCCAGCTTTCACAACAGAAATAAGTTGATTAGATTGTTTCAATTCAGATTCTTTCTTAACAAAATATTATTTTTAACAGTGAATTATTTCTCCTCCTTTACATTTTTTTTTCATTTTCTGTTCCTAAAGAAAATACCTGAAGGAAGGAAGATATCCGTAGAACCCATTTCTGGGAACACACTTTGTTATTGCTTCGTAGAAGAAAAAAAAAAGCTTTAGTGAATCAGTACCTTTAGCTCTCAACTGTATTATTATGACTACCGATTTCTCACTTATTAAAAAGCCCAAATCTCTTCATGTACACTGCCATACCATCTTGAGCTCTTCCTCCGTGTCTCCTAGGCACTGACTTCCAATTCTGGTAAACATCTGTCTCACTCGTTATATTTTCCAACAAACTTATGCTTTCGCCCATTCTGCCTTTCATGCTAAGCAGGTGCTTCCAATGGAATTCATCAGAGATAGTTCATTATCTTGATGTTTTTAGGTTGTTCATGTTCCTGTGTTTTGTTTTGTTCTGTATCCAAGTACAACTTGGATAATCAAGGTTATGTTTATCATAGGAAACAGTGAACTAAGAGACCTTTCGATTTCCATTAGATCTCAGTTCTCATCATCTTCTGGAGCAGGAATGAGAACAGTCCCAATGACACAGAAGAACAGCAAAACAGGGCACATGAAGCCTTCCTCTATGCCTATGTGGCTATGTCAAGCCAATACAGTCAAAGCATCTCTATGATTAGGCTCTTGGTTTTCACAGCTAAAGGTGAGATGCTCCATGATCTTCGTTCACAATCTGAGCTCCAAGCAGGGAAGTCGTCATGACTTTTGAGGCCAGTGCTTTCCATCACATATCTGTAAATATAGAAAAATATGGGAAAGCTATGTATGAATAATGCATATGTGTAGTATCACAAATGAAAGATCATGCAGTCCTCTTAAACTTTGTTGTTGGTAGAGGTAGAAAGGGAAACAAATATAGTTTAGTTTTAGCAAACCTTAAACATTCACTTTGATTTAGAGAAAATGGCATATGAATGTTGGGATGTTTCATTTAAATTTTCATAGTATATGAAAATATTACATTTAATATAGTCCCTGTTGTATTTTAAACTAGAATATTTTGAAAAGAAGCAATCACAGTATGTAAATCATGGCCTTTTACATTTTTAAAATCCTTTCTTCAATGAGGATCTTCTACAGTGATAGTGAAAAGAATGGCAGCTAATTTCCAGACAGAGTACACAAGATAAAAATTCACCCATACAAACATTGATGAATTCTTGCCATTTACACCCAGCAGTTCTTTTGGAGGATATTTTCAAATGTCTGTTTTAATCACACATTTCAAGACTGGAATTTCCACTGCTCTGATCACAATTTAGAAACTTCATGTTAAATTCTACATAAAAAATAATGTGCCTGCAACAAAGTTGAAGTTACGAGGTTCTTTTGCAGAAATTATTGGAACTTTCCCTTGTTTGTCATCTGAAAGAGGAATGCATTGGTCCTAAGTGAATCACAAGTTTAAGTTTATGCTTAAATATATTCTAATATGAAACAGCAACAACAAAAATACAGATTTGATTTTTAGAATAATATCTAATCCCATGTGTCTAAGAAGAATGCTGTCCTCAACCGCAATCTTTAAAGGAGACTTTAAAGATTTTTCAACTCTGTTGGGGAGTTTCTTAATTTGTAGAAATATTACATGAAGCTAATAGATCAATAATCTCTCTCCCATATGTACATGGCCATATTCTTGCCTATTTTCAATACTTGTTCTACTGTGCTCTTACATTCAAGTAACTTTTATCCTTTTATTTGTGTGAACGCTTGAATACTTTTTTTTCTTTTTCCTTTTTTTTTTTTTTCCCTTTTAATAGGCTTGCTTTGGTTGCAAATGTTTGGAATGTCCCCCTTCATGGTGACTCTGCTTTTGTTTGGATTATGAACTCCTGCAACATGTAACTCAAAAGAGATCTAGTTTCCAAGCATAAAAAGAGATTGATGAATTGTAGTGATATCTTCTTTATGAAGCAAAGTGCATTCCAAACATTTTTCCCATGATAAAAATGTTCTATTTGCATAAATAGGCTATGTATACACAGTATCTATATACACATATATATACAGAATAATCTTGTATAGATCTTTCAGGATGTAAATTTCTCCCATGACCTTATTTTCCTGTGTTCAAGAATTCTATTACAGCAGGAAATTTCAGTGATATTAAGAGTTACAGTTAAAAACATGCATCTAAATGGGGACATTGCAGACATAAAGGCATGCTACTTCTGATAAGAAGATATAAGTAATTATAAAATAGGAAACGGTCAATCATCAAGACTCACTGAGCTCTTTCCCGTACTTTTCCAGTATACAAAATACATGGTGTTCTGCTATTGCTAAATAGTTATTTTGGAAGTAAGAGAAGGGAGTCAATCTAATTCAAATTTTTTTGTTTAATCTTCTTTTTCATCATTCTTCTTCTTTATCCTTTTATGTTCAACTTCTTTTGAAACATAATGTCATGATAATTTGGAAAGAAAATGGGACAGTTGAAAGCAAGCCTTCAGATTGTAAAAATGGTACCCAATCCTTGACACTTTCTATATCTTCTCCATCCAGCTAGATAAGCTTTCTAAAACATTTACGCCTGATGAAGTGGAAAATAAAGATAGATCAACACAGTAAGGGTAAGGTGTACTGTGTCTTTGACTTAAACTCTGTAACCTCTTAACATTGAATAGGTTAACTGCGTTAGATATGTAACTCTGATTTTAACAGAGATTGCTGCTTCCTTGAGACTTTGAATGAAGTAATCTGTTTTGTGTTCAACTACAGGTTGCGAATTTTATGTGCCAATTTATTTTATAAAAGTATGGCTATTAATCCTTGTATTTTCATGATCTTCAAACATTTATTTAGGTATAGGTACTGGATATGAATTAGTGCAATGAGTTCGTGTTTTTTTCATTAATACAGAATCAAAATACAGTGTGAACACAAAACTAAAACTAGATTTGCTAAGCATTCCTTGTTAGAAAGCAATAATTTAGTATAGAATAACATCAAGGGGAAAAAAAATAAAATTATATTACAGCAATTGAAATAATCATTTCAGCCAATATTTGTCTTTGAAGAGTGAGAGGTCAGTAATTTTAATATACTTTTCACATAACAAACCTCACAGTTCTTTATTTTTTAGAAAATGTGTGAACTTCCAAAGTATGTGCGGATTTTTTTTCCTGTAATTTTACTAAGAACATTATTTCAATTACTATACTCAAAATTTATGGGTCTGAACTGCTTCCACTAAAGACAGCATCAAGACCATTATCTGCTCCTCAGCAACCTAGAATTATAAAATAGTTTCCTCCTTTTTCTTTGTCATGGATTCTACATACAAGGATGGATTTCTAAAATATACTTTATTTATATGTTTTCACAAAAAACACTATGTGAGTATAGCTTATAAATATCATAAAGATGCTGTTTATGATTGCCTGGTTAAAGGTATGTTTGTTTACACACACAGGGAACAAATAGAGCTGCTATGACACACAAGGACTACAGAATGTCTCCAGTAAAAATTTCAATCCTATTGGTTTTAAAGAAGTAATTTTCATAATAAGTTGATTCATTTATGGGTTAAAGTGTAATTTTACATATGGTCCTCAAGTCAGAAATGATAACATTTTTCCTTTAAAAAGTGATAAAAATACCTTCCCCCCAAAACCCCATGGTCACTATATGCTTCCCATATAGTAATAACTGTTGAATTTTATATTTTTTCACATTTGTAATGTTTAAATACGATTAAAGACTCCTTGGATAAAAATAAAATTCTCTCCACTTACTTCCTTGACTTACTACATCATTTATCTTGATGCTGCTACTATCTGTTTTTCTCAGTGTGACAAAAGTCACAGGCCCCTTAAATTTAGTTGTTCCCTTGTAAAATACCAATGGTCAGAATACCCATTCATGGAGAGGTTAAACTTTTATGGGAGGTGGAAATCTTTGCTATCAGTCGCACCCTAGCATGTTACTTGCAAATACTTTGGACATTGAGCTGGAAAACTCAGAGTTGAGGTTTATATATTTGGGGAGGAAAAAAAGCCAACCTCAAAACAAAACAAAACAAAACACAAACCAGAGCTAGTGCCAGAAACCATACACCAAGGAAAGCCAACTCGCTCCATCCTTAACTACTAGGTACAAGGCATGAAAGATTACTTCCAGATCCCACTGAAGCTTATGAGGATGTTTGCAATCAACATCAGTAGGTAGGATCAGACCATTATTTTCCTAGCTCTGGTTAACCACAAAATATTAGAAACTGAAATGATGGCAGACTTATTTAAGGAAAAGTGGGTTGAGGCGTTTTTTAATAAGATTCTAATGTTACATTATCACCTTCCCTATTCCTTTTGATGCCCTTCTTGACGGTTTTCTCCCATTGAAACTCATGTGTTTCCAACCATAAATATTAAAAACAACTACAGCAGTTCTTCAAATGGCATATGGTGGTACGAAGACGGCGTAGTAAATACAGAGCTTCTCCTATGGGTTGCTGCTGGTGGAAATGCTGGGCATGTGACGGTGCTGCAAGGAAGAGCAAGCTGAAGTACGGTAGGAAAAAGTAATGGGCAAAATGTCTCTGCTCCTGCCCTTGAGCTTGCCACAGCAACCTCCTTCTAGCAACATTTCCTGCTCTGCCCCAGCCACCCCATAGCAACTCAGGTCCCCGGTGGCCTCAGTATGTCGGAATAGCCTCTGACTTCTCTGTGTGTGTGCATATATATGTATATATATATGTAAAACACTGGAAAAATGCGCTGCAGAGAAGAGGATGAGAAATGGAGCAGAGTGGCATGTGGAAAAGCATATGGAGAACCAATGGCATATGCCAGGATATATTTGATTGAAAATATTACAGATCCTTGTTTGATATTACTGACTCATAACATGGATATTTCAGGGAAATGTATCATGTCACATTGTAGTATTTTTGCTATACTGTACCTTGAATATGGCAGACTGTTTACACATTTCAAATTTTTGTTTTCATAGTTCTGGCTAACAGTGATACAGAAAAGTAGTAAGAACCTAGGAAGAAGTTGAGAATAGGGAGGACATAAAATATTTTGCCACAGGAATTCTGTATATGAGTATTACTTATTTTCCTTTTCATATATGTGCAGTCAGCTCTAGTGGCTCAGTTTATATTTTGGCTTCAAATGCCAAGTTTACCTTGGCTCTGCAACCAAGGATTTTGGTTTACCAGAGTCTAATGGTAGCCTTTCCATTAAAGTTACCCATATAAAGACATTTGAATGAAAAGTTTAGAATGTTTTACATAGTTTTCTAATATTTCTTTTGGTTGTAAAATGGAGAGCATTAATATTAATTTTTATTTAAAAATAAACCCAGAATGCTGACTGTATATAACAGAGAAAACAAGAATGCAAAATACCTGGCATGATCCAGGTGTTCACATAGCTTTCAGACTTAGTTGCCTTTTCTTGCATCTCTTCCGTGAACATGAATTCATAAATCTCTGGATGAGACGTCTGTAGAAGTCAGCTTACCCATAAAAGAGTGAGGTTTCCTGAACAGGGAAATATTAGAAGGTGACCTAGAAAGCAATGTTGCAAAAAGAGCTTACTGCTGCAGAGCAAGCCCTGAGTCTGGTTCACTGCTGTTTTGATTCTCACACTTGCGCATGATCTGTAACTGCACTACAAACAAAGAAATAAAAGCATTCTTTGTAAACTCTACAGAAAATAGAAAGAAATCTAGGATTGTACTCACAGGTTTCATACTCCTCAAACATGTTTGTGAAAGAAATTTGTAGAGAACTCTGTGCTGTTGAATTAGCAAGCTGAGGAAATCTTTCAAGAAAATACAAGCATTCTAAGACAAATAATTGACAAATAACTACACGGATGGTAGCTGAACCAAACCACATTTAATTGCTTTCTTGAACAAAAACCCAATGTGATGCAAGTTTTCTCGTACAATACTATTTCTTTTATCTAATACTAATGCTTACATGTAGTTGTGTCTGTTTATGTTACCAAAGTATCATATAAACATAAATCAAACCAAGACATAAATATTTGCAGCTGTTTTACTAAAAACAAAATAATTTTTGGCAAGTTGTTCTTGTTTGTAACTGTAAAGCACTGTGAGACAGTCCTGCAAACCATCAGAGAGATAGGAACACACAGAATGAAGGAGAGGAACTAGAACCATCTAGCTCTTTTCCTACAGAAGTTCGCAAGTCAGTGCCCGTAGCGGCCTAAAAGGCCAAAACCTCTCTGTGTTTCCTTTTCCTGCTGTTAACTTTGTGGCTGATCCCATGTCAGTGCAAAAACAAAACCAAACCACTTTTGGCCTTTTCAATCACATTTTTTTTATTTCATCTTTCATCCACAGTACATCCTGACCTTGCCTTTCTCTAGTTCTCACCCAAAAGCATGTCTCTCTATCCCCATTGCTTATGTATGGTATGAGGCCTCACTTCTGATACCAAATTGTGATAGTGAGCAGATTGTAAAACTTTCCCATCAAGAATGTGGATGCTGTTACGGCATGGAACAATTCATATTAAACAGCGCCAGCTGGAAGTATATTTTTCCAAATAAGTATGAATCATTTTGTGTTTCACAAGAAAAAAAATTTAAAGAGATGATAAACAGAAATACCATTCTAACCTCATTCCTCTACCATACACCATTGCTTTCAACCCTAGCCCTCAGTGTTAGACAATAAAGAACAAATAAAGGTTAAGCAGAGAGGCTTCTTCTATCTCTCTGTCTCCCACCTTTTCTGGTGTGAGACGCAACAAGACAGAGAAACAATTCAGGCATCACTCTCTTGATAGAGCTTATGACACAGAGAGAGGAAATGAGCACGAGGAGGAGAAAAAAAGTAGAACCGAATCCATACCAGAAAAGCAGTCAGCTGTGGATATGCATTAGTTGACCATGTGACTGAAAAGAACTAAAAAGATACATATCTCTGCAAGCAGAGGGAGGCAAATAGAATACATTAGCATGGATAACTGCGAACAGGGGAGAAGTAAGTATAAAAGTACTTGATAGGACTATCAATAAGGCTGTTTCTAGGTAGATTTATGTACAGTGTCTGAAGGAAAAGTGATATGTTTTCAGGGCAGCGTAGGGATAAAGATGACCGATATCGCAAGTTTGATATTAAAGAAAGGATGTGTGAAGGAACAGGTGTGATTCATAAGACAGAGAGGTGGTAAAGGAAAACAAGAACAACGAAAAGACAAGTAAAGGAAAGGAAAGTTTAGGCCATGCAGAAGATGTAGAAATGGAATATTTCCTTGGAAAATGAACAGTTATAAGCATTTTCTTTTGAAAGTGTTGTGACATAATTTTGTTTAAAACAGGTTTGTGCCATTCATACCATCTTTCACCAGAAGTTATCAATAGTGCCATCCAAAGAGTAAATGTTGAAATATTGCACATTATCCAGCCAATGCTCCTTAATACATCAGATTTAGGAGAATGGTTCATTTAGTCATTCATTCATTCTGAATAAATGATATACTGGAGAAAATGCAGTTTAGTTACTAAGAAAAATCATAAAACACTTCTATAAAAATGTCTCCAGAACTACAAGGTATGGAGTAAAAGTAGAGGGACAAAGTTAAAAGCACTAGGGAAACATCTCTCAGTTGCAGTTATTTACAGACTACTGTTTTTCTTTGTCAATGTTTCCCTGTAAATGGGAAGGAACCGAAGTATAAACTTGTTAGCTCATTCTAGCTGGGGCCATCCAAAACCAAGGTAGTTGAAAACCAGTTTTTTTTAATCCTTTCCTCAAATACTTTCCCATCACTCAGGCTATAAGAGACATGGGACAAGAAAATAGGGAAGAAAATATGAACATATAGCAAAACCCCTAAAACGTTGTATAGATGTACACTGCAGAATTGTCCAACAGTGTGAAGTCTTTAGTACATGTGTACAAATCAGAAGAAGAAATGTTTACGTTGGACTTCATCCTCCCTTTTTTCTGCTCTTCAGTTACTTCCTTCTATTACCTATTGCATTCAGTTCTTGGGTCTGTGGAGAAGACGTTTATGAAAGCCTTGCAGTGACCAGTTAACGTAGAGGTGTTGGCTCTGAGGCTGGGACTGAAAAAGAGACTCCTGTCCGATATGGGGTTCAGTACCCCTTGTCCTTACAGTGCTCGTTTTTGTTTTGTTACTTGGTGCCAGAATCTCCCAACACTCCAGCCTTACTGCTTCTCTCCCATACGTACCAGCTAAGCAATGATCCTGGTTCTTTTCTATATTGGCACAAATGCGCTGTTTCCTTGATTGTATTTATTAGCTACGTAAAGGATAGTTCTCACTTCGGGTTTAAAGCAGCTGTATTAGGTTTGCTTAATGGCTTTGTCTCCTACAGGTTGGAGTGACTTCTGTATGCCTTTGAGTGCCATTTGCATATTGGTATCTCAGTTGTAAAGTATGCAAAGATTCACCAAGTCAAAGTAACATCAAAGTATAGATCATTGTAATAATTTCTCCTTCATTTGGATTAAACAAATTCAGTAAAGTATTGCCACCTTTTCCAAGTTTAACTGAAGCAGAGGAAGAAGTTCTCCAAAAAAGAAAAAAATGAAATCAATTACATATACTCCATACTGAGTGGTATTATTTACAGGTTTTTCCATTGTCCGTTGAAATCAAAACAGAGCTTCAGCGGGGCTTTAACGGGGATCATTTTGCCTAACTTCTCTCCAACTGAAAAAAACAACTTCTCCTCAGAGCAGGAGTCAATATGTTGCTTTATTTATTTATTATTTATGTAATTTATTTTACTTTAATTTTACATTAACAGATATTGGAAGATCTGTCCTCTTCCTAGTATTATTTCTATTAAAATCCAATCACTTTGCATATTGCCCAGTCTCTCACCTTGTCAAAAACTGGTTTTGGCTGGGAAAATCTAAGGAAGCCTGTCAGAGTCCAAAAGTCTCTGAGCAGGTTCTCTTAGCTATTCCACAAGGGCTTAATGTTTAACACCAAAGTTATTTATCTGTAGATATTCAATGTTACACAGCATTTTTGATTTAGCAGAATGATACAGTAATATACTGAAGTCGTATTACAAGTACGCTAGCAGAATGTAGCAGTTGCTGTATATTACAGCTGAATGATAATGCATCTGTGATTCTCATTACCAGTCTCTATATGCTCACCATCATGATGTTACACATCCCGCATAGCCAGGAAGGAGCCCAAGGAAAGCCCATTGCTATCTGCAAAGTTCTTTTTGTTGTTCAGTTCTTGTACTCTGTGTTGGGCTAAGCCACCCCTATATTTCTCCCATGCTGGGCTGACTGGCTCAGGAAGACATTCACCCTCTTGTGATTAAGTCAGGGAAAAAAAACATTTACACAATCAGTTGATCCACTTAGCTGATAAAGCCATTTATGTAAAATGAAGACCAGCCTCTGGTCCCCCTTGCATTGAGATAAGTTCAGTTTTCTTCACAACTGTGGTCAGTTGCTCCCTACATTCCTACACAAGCATCACCAGCACGTGGCCCACCCATCTTCTCTGAGCCTTCTTCTATTGCAGGGGTTTACTGATCAGTCACAATCCTATTTTTGAAAGCTGTGTTTCATTTTTCTTTACACTGAGAAATATATTTTTGTCTTTTTATATTGAAACACCAATTTTCAGTTTGAACGTAACTTACATATTAAAAAACTTAAAGATGAAAATCAGTAAACTGCTATTTTGCTCAGATTAAATTAAGCATTACAGCTGACATAAAAGAATTTCTACCTATCATGGTTACTAGACAAAAAAAAAAAATCTATTGTGTGAAAGCTTTGTTCTGGCCTAGAAAACTTACTGGCATTTATATAATGCTGTATTCTAATTGCCTACAACATTTTTGATTAAATTCTCCCAAAACATTTCAAATTCTCTAAACAAAGCAAGGAATTGGTTTTTGCTTCCCTAATATTTAACTTACACATTGGAATCTACTCAAGTCTAAGCAGTGCTGGAAGTGAGAATCAGCAAAACACCATCAGCCTTATTTCTGCTAATTAAAACAATCTGAAACCAATGTTTCAACAGTAAAGTAAGTTTTAAAAATTCCTTTTAAGGTTATCTTGCATTTCTTCCGTGTCCAGGTATACATTTTTGAACACAAGCCTATATTCAGTGCCCTGAAATTTGCATGCTTCAAATGGAAACTTTAATAGGAACAGGCCAACATTTTACTATATAATTTTTCACTCTAGCTGTTTGTAGTAATTTATTTTTGTTTATCACTATGATCTAGAGGGCCAGAATTGGTAAACTAAAAAGGCATTAACACCTGTTTGACAATCAAATTAAGAACTCTCCATATTTTAGTACCATCCTGACATTTTAAAATCACTTTAGTGTTAGAATGGATAAGAAGAACAAAGTAATCAGCTTGAGGTGTAGCAACCATGAGATGCGTAAGTCTGGATCTCTAGGAAAGGAGGAAGGTAAGCAGCAGCATTAGGACTCTGCTTCAGGGCAATCGACTGCGGCTTTCTCATGAAGCAGCGAGGCAGTCTCCTCTAAGAAGGAACCGTTGGAGGGAAGGCTGCCCAGGAGAGCAGAATGATTTTTAAAGGATATTTGTTGATAACTTCAGGAACTTACCATTGGAGGAAAACAGGGAATTTTGGCAGAAGGCCTGCTTGGCTAAATGGAAATCTTTCCACTGACCTAATCCACAAAAAGTGGGCATGCAGGAGTTGAAAACTAGTATTAGCAACAAAAGGATGGCAATAAAAGTCTGTTAAGTTTGGCCTCTTCATCCACCGTGATGTACAGAGAAGTGAAGTCTGCTGTCTGACCCTTGCGTGTGCCAGCATGGTTTAGGATGGAGAGGAGCAGCCTATAGTGAGGGAGCAGCATGTTGAGGATTACTTGGAGAAGTTGCATGTGCACACAAATGCGTGGAACTGGATGAGATACATCTGTAAGTGAAAAAATAGCTGGCAAATGCTATTGAACATCCCCTGTACAACACCTGTGAAAAATCACAGCCAATTTGCAAAGTTTCTGAAAACTGGACGAAAAGACTAATGTTAAACTCAACTTTGAAAAAGGCAAGAAGGAAAACTTAGAAAACTAAAAGCTGGTTTTCCTCATCTCAAACCTTTGAAAGGTCACGGAGCACATCATCCTGGAATTCATTTCCAAGCATACAAAAGAGAAGAAAGTAATTGGGAGTAATCAAAATGGAGTTACAACCGGCAAAGCAAGCTTGATCAACCTTGCTTCTTTCTACAATAAGCTGACTGGTTATGGCACTTTCATTGGAAGCTGAAGAAATATCACCTGACAGGTGATTTAAAAATTGGCCTACCTGCTGAACTTTGAAGGATAATGATCTGTTCCTTGATATTCAACTGGCAATCTGTGAAATACCACAGGGTTTAATACAGCCCCCCCCCACTATTCATCAACAATGTGAACGAAGACGCAGGGTACACCATCAGTAAAGTGGTGGTTCACAATCAAGGGGCATGACTGACACAATGAACACAGCTTCAATCGAGAGGTACCTAGAAAAAGTTGAGGACTTGGCTAACAGATATCTTCAGTAAGGAGAAATGGAAAGTTCTGCGCTGAGAGCAAAATAACCCTGTGTGTCAGTATAGGCAGGGAAAGAGCTGATTAATAACGACCTTGCTAAAAAGGAGTTGGGATTAAACTGAATGCCAGGCTGAACTCATTGTGAACAAGGCAAACAGTGGACAAAGCTATTTTAGGAGTATCATGGACAGCAGACTGAGAAAAATTATTACCACCTTATACTTGGTGCTGACAAAGCCACAGATGGAATACTATGTTCAGTTTTGTGTCCCCCCCCTAGTTCAAGAGGATGTGTATAAACTACAAATAGTCCAGCAGACCAAACTGAGCAGTCTGAAGCATATGACCTACATGGGGAAGACACACTAAACTAGTCTTATTTTGTTTGCTGAAAAGGAGACTAAGATCAACTGCTGGAACTTGGAACTGCTGGAGCGAGTCCAGCGAAGGGCAACTAAGATGATTAAGGGCTTGGAGCATCTGCCTTATGAGGAAAGGCTGAGAGAGCTGGGACTCTTTAGCCTGGAGAAGAGAAGGCTGAGGGGAGACCTTATTATGGCGTACAAGTATCTAAAGGGTGGGTTGAAGAAGGATGGAGCCAGGCTCTTTTCATTGGTTCCAAGTGACAGGACGAGGGGCAATGGGCACAAGTTAGAACACAGGAAGTTCCGTTCAAATACACGGAAAAACTTCTTTACGGTTCGGGTGACAGAGCACTGGAACAGGCTGCCCAGGGAGGTTGTGGAGTCCCCTTCCCTGGAGATTTTCAAGACCCGCCTGGATGCAGTCCTGAGTAATGTGCTCTAGGCAATCCTGATTTAGCAGGAGAGTTGGACTAGATGATCTCTTGAGGTCCCTTCCAACTCTGATAATTCTGTGATTCTGTGTGATTCTGTGATCAATACAGTTGTAACCCATCAAGGTTGTGAATCTTCATCCTTGAAAGATTTCAAGACTTGACTAGACAAAGAACAGCCTCTAGCCACAGCTGAGATGGCATTTACCATGCTTCTCTCTCTACAAGAAAAGGGACCTGAGGATTTCCATTAGCATGCAATGTAGGGATGATTCAATACCACACATTACAATAGCTGTTATTTGTACCAGCTGTCCAGCTGAAGAGGTTGCACCAGCAGAAGCTGAGATGAGCTTAACTCAGCGCTCCTCTGGGTATTCACACATCTTCTGACCAGAACGCGTTTGTGATTATTTGCCAAATATACAACTATTTGTTAATAAATATTTAAAATAAATATTTGAAGTGATTGGGAAATAGTAATTTAGGTTTTCCTTACTCTTTGCTTGCCTGAACATTTTCACCTTTCCTCTCCCATACCATTTTTTTAAGTAAGAATAACCCTGACTATATTAGATATTCAAGATTTAGTTTGATCTTTTCTAGTGTTAAACTTTTTTGTGTTATCAAATAACGTGTAAAGGTATTTTTTGTGGGTGTCTATTAAACCTCCTTTAAAATTCAGTTATCAGATCAAGGAGCTTACAGTATTAGAAGTAAAAACTCAGCCAAAAGATAATGATAGTTGCCTGTGGATCACTGATATCAGCATGATAACACAAACTCTCTAATTGCCTCTGCTTTCAAAAAAAAATAATTGAGTTCCATATTATTTCCTGCTATGTTCAAAGTCATCATTTGGCATCATTTGATAAAGATCATTTAATTATATTGAGCAAATGCCAATTGGTAGTTTCTTTTCAGTATTTATGATCCTGGAAATTTACGAAGAAGAAACATACAGACGACACATTCGTTTCTATGTGTACTGGGTTTGGCTGGGATGGTGTTAACTTTCTTCAAAGCAGCCTGTATGGTGCTGTGTTTTGAATTTGTGACTAAGGCAGCGTGGATAACACGCCAGTGTTATAGGTGTTTGCTGAACAGAGCTCGCATGGCATCAAGGCTTTCTCTGTTTCTCACTGCCTGCACCCTCAGAGAGTAGGCCGGGAGCGAGAGAGAGGCTGGCAGGGGACACGGCTGGGACAGCCGACATGAATTGACCAAAGGGATAGTCCAGACTATATGATGTTGTGCTCAGAAATAAAAACTGGAGTTTTGGCCTTTCCAAAGTAGCCATTGCTGGAAACTGAATGAACGTCGGTTTGCTTACAATAGGTTTTGAAAGATTGCCATGCATCACTTGTTATCTTTTTTTTTTCTTTTTTCTCTTCCCTTCAGTTATTAAATTGCTTTTATCTCAACCAACAATATTTCTTGCTTCTTCTCTTTCTATTCCCTCCTACATCCTGTTGCGGGGGAGAGGGGGGATGACCAGGTAGGTGGGCGGGTGGGTGCTTAGTTGCTGGTCAGGGTCAGCCCACCACAATGGGCTGTGTGAAACGCATGTAAATATTGTAACCAAAGGAAAAGTTCTCCGCAAAAATCTTAGCTTATGTACTAGAAGCAATGTAACTGTGTGGTGTTGAGATAGAGTCACTGCATCTACAGTATTGATTGTGGCTCTAAAGCTTGCATCCATGCAATATTACCTATGCTTTTCAGCTAGATAGAAACTTTCTTAATTCCTACCCAAAGGGGAAGAACTGAAGTAAGATTTCTTTACATGACCTTAGTCAAGTGAATAACCATTTGAAAAGCTGATTATGAAAGAAAGGCACATAAATGTGTAAAGAATGTACTGTACAAATCTTACTGTTGGCATCATGGTCATTAAGGAGCAAGTATGGATTTTCCAAAATGGTCCTGAAGACTAGAAAAGTCCTTATTTGTTCTTTTACTGCTTTCTGGGATTGCAGGTCTAACTTCTTCATAACCAAAGTAATATGACAACACTCAATATAAAATTGGAAATAGAAATTTTCAGTCTCTGAAACATAGGAAATTCCAAATTTTTAAAATATTTTGTGAATTATCTTTCATTAATAACTTTTGGTCATAATTCTCCTTTAGATTCAGAAGCTTACAGTGAAGGTTTGTTTTCTCACAGACATAGTGACTATGATACCATCCATTGTGCACACTTGAAATAATTGATACAAAGGATTTATGAAATCTAACATAGAGAAATCATATGATTTAGGGTTAAAAACAACCTGTTAAAACACTCTTTATAAAGGAAGTTCCATCTCAGTGGAATACCATGCTTGCTATCTGCTTTTGGTCTGATCTTAGAGCTGTCTCTCCTTCAGAGAAGAACCCAGAGTGGAGACCTTCTCAGGGACCTTCTCACCTGAGGGATTCTGTGCTCAAATGTCAAGGTCTTTTTTTTTTTTTTTTTTCTGTATAAATAGATACAGGGATGGATAATTCAAAGAAAAAATCTAAAGAGGGAAACAAAATTGGGCAGCTTCCTCAGTATAAATTGCCCTTTTCCTGCTTCCTCTCTGCTCTTCCATATTTGCTTGGCTTTGTTTCTTTCTGGTTCTGAAACGAAGAAAATTCTTATCCAGAGACCAAGTTCTTCAGGCTGACATCAGTGCTGACATTATATATTCTATGATAACAATACTGAAAGACCATAGCCAAACAATGTTGCCAACTTTTTCTCACTTTAATTCTTAAAACAAGGATACAACTTGAGCCAAGGCTAGAGCCCCACATGTGAAGGTCCATCCTAAATCCTGTCCTGAAAAAGACTTTGATTTCAGCAGTTCTTTTCTTCTACATCTAAAAGAAAAAGAGACCTTCAGTTTGCTCAGCTACTTCCTCTCTCTGTCTTATAATGCTAGGCTATCCAACAATGACAGAAGTGAATAAATTACCAGTAAAATTGCAAGAAGGATGTACTGAGGTTATGCTGTAAGCAAGAAATTTTGAGAAATGTGGGGGATAAGGAGGAGATACTGGAAGACCAAATTAATTGTTGGGTAATGGGAGAGGAGAGAATACGGGGCCAAATCACTAAATCCAGTGCTAAGCAGATCTGGACAAGAGAAATTTGCATCAGAGGACAATCATGTCACTTGTTCTTCTGAACGAGGGATGGTGACCAACAATGACCATCACACATGCTAATTGTGGCCTGACATAATTTAAGAAATACAACTGACTCAATACTGTCTACATTGTAGCTCAGGAACATCGGACACTGTGGGAATTCTGTAGATGGGAAAGTGCCATAGCGAATCCAAAAGCCTTTAAAAAAATCCTGAAAAAAATCACACAAGTGTCTGTGTGCAAAATAAAAAGCCTGAACTGAAGTCTATTGAAAGCAACATTAATCTTCCAATTAACTTCAGTAGGCTTTTCATGGATCTTATTTGTGATCATTAAGAATGAAAAACAGGAGTCTCATGATTCATCCCTAATTACCCCAAATATTCATTTAATGAAATCCTGACTCAATTGAAGTTGATGAAGCTCTGCCATTGACTTACAAGAAGGCAGGATCCCTGCCAGGAAAACACAAAGTGGAACTAATTGAGGAAGATTCTGCTCTTACCTCAAGCACAGGTAGCAAATATGACTTTTAATTACCATACATGCTGAAATAATGACTCAAGAATAATCAAAAGTAGTCTCTTAAAAAACCTAGCTATCTCGCTTTTCTTCATTTTAGAATAATAATGCTATATTTAAGTTTTGATAAATGAAGCTTGACTATCACACTACGCTATTGTTTGTTGTTAGAGAAATATAAGGCATTACTTGTACAGCTACTTAGTCATTAAAAGTCTTATTTTTTCCAATTAAAAACATTGACCAGAAAAGCTATTCATATGAGAAGCCTGTTTTCTCTTTCTTAATCATCCAGAAAAACAATGTTTGAACACTACCAAAAAACTTTGAATGCATTTTGAAAACACTGCATCTTCTTACAGTCACACCAATGAGTTGTGTGGTTAAATTAGAAAATAAGACTTCCCATTTATACAGGAGGTATGTGTGTGGAAACAATACCACTGCCAGATTAGCTAAAGCAAAATATGAAAAAACTCTGCTTCAAATACTTCAGATAAAAATTATCTTTAATTTTGCAAGTATCCCCATGAGAAAAAACTGTTTGCATTGCTCAAAACATTTTTGATGAAAATGAAGTAAGCCACAGTGTGCAAAAAATATGATATTGCCTCACATCTGGTGGGTTGCAAAATTGTTGTAAACTTAATGAACCAACATCTCAGGCCCTTGCTCAGCTTCTTTATGGTTCCAAAAATTGTACTAAACAGTCAGAAAACCATCTAACAAGGATATAAAACAGACACAACATGCTTTTTTTGTGATTACTCCCAGAATAACTATCACAATGTCAGAGCAAAGCATCCAGATAAAAAGTCAACATGTTGATGAAAACATGGTATCACACCTGACAACCATCCCAGCTCTGACGAGACATGACAACCCAAAACCAGGTGAAAAACACCGTAGTTTTGGCCAACGGCAATGTAAGGTTAACATGTATCTGTTTAATTCCAATTTTTTTATACTACTAAGCTTGCAGAAGAGGACTTGCAGAAAGGTACATATAGCCGAGCTCCCCAAGTATGTTGTTTCCGTAACAATGGAAATAGTGAGTGATAGCATAGTGAAAAATTTTCACAAGAGGAGTTCCGGAAGTTAAAATAAGTACTGCTTTCTTCATGACAGAGTATTTGTTCATTAAGCCACTCAAAAAAAAGAGAATAG
Organism: Vanellus vanellus; assembly: GCF_965231255.1. Taxonomy (NCBI): domain Eukaryota; kingdom Metazoa; phylum Chordata; class Aves; order Charadriiformes; family Charadriidae; genus Vanellus; species Vanellus vanellus. The sequence continues at coordinate 116,333,026 of NC_138905.1, forward strand.
ATTTTAGACACTCAGCACCAATTTTATATACTTAAGTGTGCATCAGATTGTATTCAATAGCATCACTTGGAGGTCTATGATATTTATGTTCTGTCATAAATGGACTGTTCTGGAGATACATACAGAATAATGGCAGGGCAGTGTAAAGTCCTTTGGCAGACAGCTTTAACCACAAAACCATTTGAGAGTCAAGTAAGAGACTTTAAGAACCTCATCTTTATCCAGCTCTTGAGGCCACCAGAACGTTATGCTAAACCTGCTAGCAAGTCATCTCATGAGAACTAAAGAGAGTGCAATGGTATTTTCTGCTCACAGCCTAAAAACCACCACCAGAAGGAAAGATCAATCATTTTGAAATCAGCATTTTTTTTCCCAATTACTACAGAAACACCAGAAAACATGTACCTGGAAAATAATTTAGCTGTATCTTTCATGCTGCTTGCACATTCCAAAATAATTAGCAGCTGCACAAACGGGAATATAAACACAGGATAAAGCTGCAAAAGCTTTGTGCCACCTATCCCACAGACAAAACTCAAGGTATAGGAGCTCGGTCCTGTGGCTGACCACAAGCTTGGGGTAGCCAAACAGCAGCTTTGGCCTTTGATGTTCAAAACACACCTCTACCTCATATCCCCTTCTTGCCAGAGTTCACAACTGCAAACTTCCAGCAGAGCCTCTCTCAAAAAATGCAAATAGTCTGTTTGGCCTGCCAAATGCCACAAGCAGAAAAGCAAGTCCGAATAATACTGATCATTTCTAATTGTTATCGCATGCCTGTTTCAAAGGTAATGCTGAAAATCAACTATATCCAGACTCTTAAATAAGAGCATTTTTCTGGGGCACAACGCAATCAGGACAGGTCCTGTTTAGCCGATGAAAACGTATTGAGGGTACAACTCACGAGTGGACACTGGTGTATTTATAAAAGGCAGCGAGTATAACGACTGAGCCTGTGTGGGCTAATCCCACCTCACTGAATAAAAAGGCACCTCCTGCTCTATTCAAGTCACTGAGAGAAGAGACGCAATGTTATCAGAATATGTTTAAAGGAAAATAAAACGGCTGGATAAAAAAAAAAAAATCCAACTACTTTCCCTTAGGAATTGTTACCCTTGCTTCCCCCTCAGATCCCCTGATCAGCTAAAAAAATCTAAATTTGTTCCTCTTAAACGTTTTCTTAAATTAAAAAGACAAGTTTAAAAATCATTCCTGTGAAGTCCCCCATAGAAGGTAGATGGGTTGCACAAGGCTCAGACTATTGAGAGTGGAATTTTGGGGGACACAAATGCCTGTTGGACATTTGAGGTAAATAATTTTATATATTTTTCAGTTCCTCTAAAATGAAAAAAAAAAAAAAAGTCCTCTCACTTCATCTAGCCACATATTTAAGAGGGGGGAAATGTTTTTGTGTCAGTTAGAAACACCACATTAAACAGACTTCTCATATCAGTGGTGATCTACAGGTATTATGAAGATTTAATGTCAGTGATGAAAAGCATTGCTTTTAATCCCAGCTGAGTTTAAATCAATGTTAAAATGCTGTCTGCAAGCCAACATCAGGGACACATTAGATTTTGGAGAAAATCACAGATCTTCATATAACTTAAAAATCTTGGAGGCAGGTATTTATGAAATAAACTATGTATGAACATATGTATTGGCTTGAGTGTTTCCTTAGTAAGTCACTTTTGCCAAATAATTCAGTTTTACATTAAGACTATAATAACTCATCTACTAATTCATACTAAAATTTAGCAATAAATTATTTAAGTGTATTCATATCTTCTCGAAAACCTGAAGCAACATTATGGATTTATCCTCCTCTCTTCTTTATACCTCAATTTATATTCTCATATTGGCTTCTGAAATTGTCTTATTTCATCCGTTACACTTTTTCAGATTACAGTGTATATAGCTACTGGAATGTAAATGTTCTCTCTTCAAATGTTGAGAGGAAGCCCTTGTATTTAACAAAACACACTGTTTTATATTATCTTGTTTGTAAAATCTCTTTACACAATATTCACTCAAATAAAGCAAACGCTATGTTATATAAACTACTTTTATAGGCAGAGCTTTTGTTGTTACACCCTGCTGGAGTTAACTGTGAAAAAATTTCCTGGAAGACAGTGCCCGTTTTTTGGGATACGCTTTCAGAGAATGAATACTCAGGGGACGCACACAATTCATTACCTCATGCCATACTCAGCTGAATACGGAATGAACATTTTGAAATAAATGAGTATCCTACCAGTTATAGCATTTTAACCTGCTCTTTGTCATGCGTCTAAGCAGAAGAATATTTCAGATAATACAATCAATGCCAAAGAAAAAATCCTTGTGAGGTGAAGCAACAGTTTATTCAGACCATGAAAAGGTCAGACAATGTTTCTGGCCTAGAAAAGTTCTTGCATGGTGAATTTCAGTGTAATCTATACATTCCATCACATCGCTGATGGCAAATATTTTGGGTCTACGCATAGCAGAGGCACAGAAGAAGATAACCAGCTCTTCATATCTGCAAATTCCTCAACCATGGCCTTGTTCCAATTCTTTGTTATCATGAAAGAATTCTGACTTGCCTATTGCTGTGGTGGCAAAGGTCATTTTTGTAGACCTAGCTGTTTTCCTTTGCACAGAGACCTGCTTGGCTGGGATATCCTGCAGAGTGACGTGTGTTAATTGATAAATATACTTCCTTTCAAATTTGTTAGTCACTGATACGTAAGTCTTATGGAGTCCTCAGAGTAAAAAAAAAAAGAAACTAAGCAAAAATGAATTTACTCGGGTTATATTTAGGTAAAATAAAAGAGTTTGAAGACTTGAACAAGCCTGAGCGCATTTTTAAAAGGACTGTGCTACTTAGAAGCTTGATTTTTTTATATTCATTGTAAGGTTTAGGATCGTAAATGTAACTTTTAAAAGGCCTTTAGGCACTTTGAAATATTTCCTACTTTGTCTCATTTTATTAATTGATTAACTGATGAAAATCACTACTGTAACTCCATCTTTCCATCATTGTTCAACTTTAACAAATGTAAAGAAACTTCTTTAGGATCCTAATGACTTCAGGATGGACCTGCTTTCACCATTTCTAACAATGTTGAATGGAGGAGTGTAAAGAGTTGTTACACAAACATAATTCCAAGGACAGTTTGGAGATCAGAAGTCTCTGGAAATGAGGTTCCTTCCAGTCTGACTGACTGAATGTCAGACTGTGTGGAAATGGCATGAATGGCAGCAAACAGCCTACCCATCTATAAATGATGTCTATCTAGAGAATGGAGATAAGGGTTAGCAATTCAGACGTCAATTTCATCCTAGTAGGAGCATGATGGAGGCAGAGAAAGAGAGGAGGAAAGAGTGAGGAAGCAAAAGAGACCAAAAGAGTAAAAGATTGTGAGAGAGATGGGGTGTGTGCACAAACTACCAGGGGTTGAGGGGGCAGAGAGTGAAGAGTGTTCAGATCTGCCAGACATGCCCGCCTACCTAAATGCCCCTCCAATCTAGCATCCTCAAGCCCCTTAACTTTTCGGTCAAACACCAAAGAGCACCCTCACCAAACCCTGTCCTTCATCTCTTTCTAGAAGTCTATCCCGTTTGGTTTAGTTGGTGCAGAAAAGCAGAAAAGTAGCAAAAAAGTTCGGTCCTGACATGAAAGGTTGATTTCTTAGTTGCACAGCCCACAGGACAAAGAAATTTGTAGCTCTCAAGTTTTAAAGATTTTGACAGGAAAACATACTCTTTTGGCTGTAAACCTTTTAAAAGTCAGCGTGGTTGTTTACACGTCCGTTTACACATTTCCACTAACATTTTTATAATTATTTGTGCCAAGGTATTTAATTGGAAAAGGTTTAGCTTATATGGCTCTTGTCCATGATTTAGTTCATTCTTTTGTGGCCACATCTGACTTCCCTATCCAGAGCTTTCTCTTGGTTTTATAATGCTTATTACTCTGTATCCTTCTGAATTTCAGTAGAAATGAGTTAGTTTCTTTCTTAGAAAAGTTTCTTCCTTAGAAAAGTTTTGTCCTTAAAAAAGTTCATTTATTTCTGCTAGAAAAGAAACATATGAAGCAAAAATATCATAGGCACTAGTGTGTTTCATCTGCTTCCTGGCAGGGAGGGGAAAAATTACATACCCTTTTGGAAAAAGATCCCGTAGTACATTTCTGCCCCGCTGTACTATAAATCAGAAATCAGCAAATAAAATTAAATAAAAAATATGAATGTGATTTTATTTCTATTTACATTAAGTATGGGAGTCATAAGCAACAAGATAGAAAGCATTTTTGTCTAGAATGATGCTAGAAATCTAGTGTCTTTAATGCAAAAATAATTATGTATTAATTATATTATTCAGGAACTGAACTGAATTCATTGAACTGGACTGAATTCATTGTCTGTCACTAATACGTAACTGATTAACCACAGCAGCATATTAACTACAGCAGCAATTTCACTATAGCAAGTGGAATTTCAAATGAAATATTTATTTTTTTAGTACAAGGTTCATCTGAAGCATCCAGAATTGTAGGAGAATAGACCGAGAACAAAGAGCAGACTGAAGCGAATGCCTCATTATCCAAATACCCTACCAACAAATATATTCTTGTCGCAATCTCAGGTACATTCTTGTTAAAAGTGCTAAAACCAAACATGCCGTTATTTGATTCAAAGTAGGGTTCATGACATTGTGCTGTTTATGAGCTAGACATGAGAAACCTGATGACAATACCAAGATTTAGATCATTGTAATCAAAAGTACTGTAAGTGACACTTCAATGTTGAACTACAATCTAGAAAAAAAATTACCTTGTGGAGGTCCAACTTCACTGAGGATTGAAAATTTCTCAAATATTCACTTTCTGCTGTAGCTATCTTATGCAGCAAAAATCTCCTGATTATAGGCTGAAGGTGGTTTATTTAGAATAACAGTTCACTTTACCTTATGATGATGTGGATATTAAAAAAATATATATATATAGACTGTTCAACAAGGTTTTATAGACACTAGAGGAGGTTTTGTTCTTCAGAGATAATGACAAAATTGAGTTAAAAAGTATATATTAAACTGACAGAACAACTTACCACCCGTAGAACACCAAAAAGATGGCAATACTTCAAGAAGGCCAAAATGCATTCTAACAAAAATTCTGTGTTTGTTAAACCCTTTGTGTTAGCCCTCACACAGAACAGATGTATGGTTCATCTGTATGGTACATACAGAATGTATGTACCGTATTTTACTATTTTACAAGAGCAAGGCTTTTTCCAAGTGGAATTGAGTCCTGATTTATGAGGCCAGGGCCTCCAACATCCCACAAGCTAAAGGGAACAAATTTTATACGGATAAACTCATACAGTGACTTCTCAGAAACAAGAAGCTCTGTTCAAATAGAACATTTCAAAAATAGTTTTGAGTTTGCTGTCTTCCCCAGATGTTAGAGAGACTTCAGCTTGCATGCAAATGTTCTGTATAACTGTAGAGGAGCACTGACACTACAAGAGTCAGTTTTAATCTGGATAGTCCTACAGGAGCACTTCTGTTCAAATGCTGACTTAGTATTTTGGCTAGGACACATGCACATTCCTCTTCTTGACACTCTACAGATGGAAACAGTATTCAACGCCTTTTAGCTGAATGAGCAGGACTCATACTGGGTAGGCAGTGGGCTTAGACTGAGATGATATGGTCACTCAGAGATTTTTCCTTGAAACTTATTCTTAAAGCAACAAAAATATAATTATTTGTTTCATGAATATTTTATTCCTGTGCTAACCCTTTGATCAATTTTTTTTAGTTTTGGTTGTCCTTCTCCTTTACCTCTTCTACCAATTTCCCATCATGTAATACTTGCAGAGATGTAATGAGAATGTACTGCCTTTTGAGCAGACACAAATATTTTCATTATATAGTAGAGCATGATTTTGTTAGTCTTCCCAGGTTCTATGGGTTAATGCTCAAAAGAGAAAAAAGATCAGAGAGTGGATGAAGTAGGGAAAATAATTATTATTTGTTCGTTTTTTTTTTAACCATCTGCTGCAAACTGCAACACATTTCATAAGACTGTACGAGAGGATAAATGTTGATGTAGACTAGAGTGCATTTTTCAGAGTGTACATTTAGCTTTCTAGAATAAACACCAAAATCCCATGGAGTGTCTGCTCAGTTTTTCACCATTAGTAGCCTCCAATTTCTAACCAATGCCAGTTAAGGGAAAATTCTAAATTTGTTGTCGTTGTTTACTTTGTAGATGTATTCAGTAACAGAAATAAACAAGGAATTTTTCAGAGCTGACACAACTATGTAGGTACACATCGTGTCCACTCTTATGACATCCACAATGTTCTTGTGATATACCATTCCATCATCTTGATTTTTCATCAACCAACGTCAGACTTCCCTATCCTATCAGCCACCCCAATCAATTCAGAAGCAGAATTGTATCCAGAAGCAAGCAGAAGCCGCACTGGAATAGGTCCTTTGGTCTGAGTGATCAATGGCCCCAAACTCTGGATTGCACGGCTGAGCACCTCACACCACACTCTGATACTACATCTCTTGGACATTGCCTGGTAAACTGAATGAGACTAAATGTACGGCTCAGTCCTGACAACCATGGTGAGAGATAACATCAAGTTGCCAGCGACCCGTGCACAAGGGAGCTCGCACTACCTCCTGCACAATACTACTGAAAATACCACATCAAACTTGTCCCTGCTGACGTACCTATGACCTGCACAGGGATTACAAGGGTTGGCAGCAACAGTTTTGGAAATGCTAACAAACAATAAGTAATAATTCAGCAGATGTTAGGCCTCCGGAAGAAGGTGTTAAGCATAAAAGTTAAAATTACTTGGGTCCAGAAAAGCACGACTTGTATGATCTAGCTGGGACCAATTGCATTGTAATGCAAGTGTCTTAGTCCTGCCTTTTGCTCAGTGAATAAGTTTAGCTACTATCCTTTGATTTTAGTCATGTACTTCTGACATGTTCTGAGGTATACTTACATGAAGAAATGTTTAAAATAAAAATGATTTAAAAAAAAAAAAAGCCGAGAGTACTGGAACGGTTCTTGAATACCACACTGTTTCTCAATGCAACTTTTTCCTAATTAGTTTCAAAAAACTGACTTTTAAGAGTCACAACTTTCATAGTTCCAAAATCAACCTTCTAAGCTTCAAAAGCATTAAAACTTCTACATTTTCAACTTCAGAAATATATTTTGATATAGTCTTATAGCATAGTTTAACAACTTAATTATTTTTTCTTATTAAAAAAGCTGAAGGATTAAAAAAAAGTGCATAATACAACAGAGGAGGAAGAATTCTAGAGGCCTTTTACAGGCAATATTATTAAACTATGTGACTTTGTTCATAAATGTTATCTTTTTGAGAAGTGAAAAAACCTGATATGTGGTAAACTACCCTTTTTTATTGCTGAAATTATGATTGAAAAAAACTGCCTAGAAAGTTGTGAAATCTGCAAGATCATGGCCCTGCCGTTTTAAATGCAAACACAAGTTTTCATTCAGATTTCATCTTATACTTCACTAACAGAAAATCTAACTTTGCTAGAATTTATTTCTGTATAAATTTTTCTTCCTCCTTTGTATTTCTCCATGGAATGTTCTCTTCCCCATCAATGTACGTAGTCTGCACCACACAGTACATGAGCATTATTACTCTCTTTCTCTTGAGCACGCTTTACTCTTTCCCAGTATCAAAGTCTTTACAAAGAGCACTGAACTGGGAATCTTTTAGAACTTCTGTTTAATTGTAAGAGACATGCCAATTCAGGATGCCAACAATAACATACAGTAGATGTTGTGTGTGGCTTTTTCATAGCTATTGGGATAGTGTTTCTCTGACAGACTGGATAATGAAGGAGGATGAGGTGAAGGGCAACTTCTGCTAGACATGTGTACGTGTTAGAAGCCATGTGGCTGAAAGATTCAAACAGCTATTCAGTGAAAAAAGAAAAAAAAAGTGTCCTGCTAAAATGTTTCCAGTGTCATTTTTAATTAGAATAGCCTTGACAATACATAATGGTTCATCCATTTAACAAAGCACAGAAGTTTTAGCCTTGAAAAACTTTGCTAAATAAGTCATTAACTTTGGGGCCCACTCATCATGTGTAGTTTCAAGGGTTACGCAACTTTAACATATACCAAAAGTTGTGTTTCCCCTTCTTTGAAAACTATATTGCTAGAAGTGGTTGTACTTAAGACACCTGAAGCTTTGGCCCTCATAAATTTAGAGGTGAGCATAAGTGTTATCATCTGCCTGAGAAGGATTGCACACTGCTAGCTTGAGGAACAAAGGTGAGGAATAGGTGCACAGCTGCTAATATAATTTCCCATTCTTACTGTTCATGTTCCGTCCAATTTCTGAGTTACCCTGCAAAGGGAATATTCAATGTATGTATCTATAGTCCATTAAAGACATAATAATCTGATTTCACAAAAATTTCACTGGCAAAATAAACCGTTCACAACAAGTTTTTGTTATTGTTTTGAGGGATATGTGACTTTGGGGGAATAAATACAGTACTTGATTTATGCACCGCTTATGCATTCCCAGCAGGCCTTCCATTTCACTGGTGACCCTTAATTTAGCACTTAGTGTTCCTTCCCATGGTTCCAAAGACATTGGCCTTTAACTTGCCCTCTGCTCACGCACATTGCTGAGCAAACAAACAGAAGCTCCAAAAGACAATTTCCTTAATCAGGATACAACCATCCAGCCGCATGCTGAATTTCAACAGCTCCTGAGGAAGCAAAAAAGTTACGAAGTACATGACACGTCTGACAATGTCAAACCTAGAGAAGACATACTTATGACTGATGGCCCAGACTAAATGAAATGAGAGTTTCACTTCTGTATTGACAATATTAATTAATGCAGTCATTACAAATAGCTACACCTACAGACATTATATGACTTCACTGTGTTTGAGATAAAGATTATCTCATTATCAAGGACAAAAGGTTACAATTGATTTTTCAGGGGTATCTTTTAATGCATAGAGCAGAATGTTATCAAAACAATCTTCCATACCCAAGCTACAGAGAATCACTTTTCAAAGGCAAAAGGCTAGGACTGTTTTAATGCAAGCAAAAAAATTTCCTCACTGTCTCTACAGCCTTGCTGCACTTCACCCTACTTTTGATTATTTGTATACTTTGAGACATTTGAATGATTCCTCAGATTTAATTACAACAAAGTTTACAAAAAAAGACAGAAATAAGGAAGGAAAGCCCGCCTGAAAATGGAAGGAAGGATGAAAGGAAGGCGTGAACAAGGAGGAGCAAGAGGCAAGGGAAGTCAGCGTTGCCTTTAAAATCAGGGTTTTCCCAGCTTTGTTTTTCACTTAAGTGGCCTTGGGCAAATCACTGTCGTCATGAAGAAAAATGTCAAGCTTCTGCAACAGGGAAGGACAGTGGTTCCGCTGCAATGCAGATAGACATCACCAATGTATTTCTGTTGTTGCTTTACAGTGCTGGGGAGGAGTGGGGAGCCCAGAAACAGCCTTTCCTTCTGAAGCTTTTCTTGTCCCACCATCAAAGCTCTGAAAAGCAACATGCCTTGGGAGAATGCCTTGTTCAATAATGTCACACCTTCTCTAGACTCTGCTCCAACAGGAGGAGCAAATGAACTGGTGCTGTGACAGCACCAAAGACAACACGCTCCATAGACCATGCTGCTAGGGAGAGTTCAAAATCATCAGGAGGAAAGGCCCAAGACTAATGCAGGACTTTCCAGGGTTTGTTCTTGCATCTCCTCTGCAACAGTTGCCCTGGAGAGGTCAGCCAGAATGCTGTTCCCAGGTATGTGAAGGATGCCTTACACCGTTCTGACAGAGTTAAGCACCATCAGGAAAGTGTAACACACTGGGGGTCAGAGTTCCCTGGAAGTAGTTTGTCTTCCTTTGAGTTCAGCCCAAAGGTGCGCCGTAGCTCTCTTTGAACCATAGTTCTCCCAGCGGAAAGAAGAGATGTCCATGAATTAATTAAAACTATTGCTAAGTCCTTGGAAGTGTGGCCTTATACAACTATCAATATATTAAAAAATATATGATAAAATAAGAAAAACATATGCTTACCTTTCCACGTACCTTGAAATTGATGAACTACACAGAGACAAATATATGTTTTTATAAAACAAGACATTAACTGTTTTTCATTAAACTGTTTTTCATTTTTCTGACACCTCTGAAATACTTTTGGCATCCAAACACATGAGTTCATTACTTGAAACTGCTAAAATACAAGGCTCGATAGTGTGCTTTATAACATTTTTCATCAAATCCTTTTACAACTCCTAGCTGCCTGCCAAATGTTCAGCTAAAAAATCTTATCATTTAGCCCTCTGTTTATCTGTTTATTTTGGTTTTTCCCCTCTCTTGAAGCTGGGAAAAGCAACAGCATATGTCACATTTAATTCTACAAAATTGCTCCATCTTTTTTTTGCCATTCCCCAGTGGCTCAGAAAACAATGTTTCAAAATATACTCTATCCTTTATAATTAAAACAAATACGGCTACAATTTAATATAAATATACATGTTTTTTGTTCTGCCTTGGCATATGTCTTCAATCAAATTTTGTTGACTGACACACTATTCTCTAGGTTCATGGGTAGAAACAGGCTTGCAGTTTCTCAAACCATTGAACTGACTCATTTCCATGTTGATTCTGGACGTATCAGTGTTATCAGAGAAACAGTTCAGCACTTCAGTCTGGTTTTGCTGAGACATGTGCTTTACAACTATCACATCAAACCTCTCTGTTCCAGGCATGCAGTGTCTCTTTTTTCCCCTTGCAATAACACTAAATTTCTTTCAGGAAAGGTGTTGAAGGAGTTCAGCATCGTTCATACAAACTTGAACTGGAACAGAAATCTGCTGCATAACTAGCAAAATTATTACCCTCTCTCCAACAATTTATTAACAAAAATCTCTAGTGGAGTAGCAGAGGTTAAAAATAGCATTCTTTAATGAAGAAAGAAAGCCGTCCTTTAACTACTGACTTGTTTATCCTTTGCAAGGCAAATATCACAGATCTAGTGACTGCTCATCAATGAAGCCTATTTTTCCCTCATATCCATTCCAGTCCAGAGAACTGTGTGGATGGATGGTAAACTTTTTGACATTCACAGCTCCTGGTTTACACAGTTTCTAATTTTTCGAAAGAAGGTGGGAGAGTAGCTCAGACCAGGACTGATAAATGTGTTGGGTGTTTTATTGTTGTTGTTGGTTTTGGTTTGTTTGTTTGTTTGTATTTGTTTGTTTGTTTGTTTGTTTGTTTGTTTTTTAATGTAGGTAGCAAAGCACTTATCAGAAGTACTTTCAAAGGCAGCTATTTTTAAAGAACAAAATATTGCCTTATCCAAACTGTGAAATTTTTCCCAAAGGCAAGGGGAGGTAAAAAACCCATAGTGTTTCTAGTGCTTTTTAACTGCTGAGGAACTCAGCAGAAAGTTCTGCAGTAGGTGTGTGCGCATGTGCATGTATGTGCAGGAGTATACGCACATATGCACACATATGATACGTGAATATGCACACATGCACATATGTGTGTGGGTATGTGTGTTCCTGTGCGTGTGCATGCCTGGACACACTTATAACAGAGGTTTAGGAAAACAATATAAACAGGATCACTATAGGTTAAGCAGTATTGCAATGCCACTAATAAGATAAGAATAATTATTGTGCATTAAAACCAGAGAAAATGCCCATTAACTTGTAAAGGATCTTGTTACATTATTCTACGGGTTCCTTTACACACTCAGTCTGATCTGCTACATGTCTATCACCCTGGGGACAACCAGTGAAATCCCCACTAAGTGCTGCATGCAGGCACATGAATGAATGAGAACTTCGAAGCATTTATTGAACCATTTTTTTAACAAAATAATCTGCTTAAGTCATCTTCATGTAAAAAGAAGGTTCAAGCGCAGTGTTATACTATAAATTATCACTAGTCACCTCGTGAATGAAATCGGAAGAAAACCAGAGCATCAGGAGCTTCTAGCTTTTTTCTATGTGCTGCTTTCACGCTCAGCCTGACTTGTTACAAGTCCACCTCTATGGCTTTGGGGGTAGCAAAGGAACTGCTGGAGGAGGGCTTGCTTCTGTGCACGTGCAGTGTACTGTCTGAGCAGGGCAGTACTTCACCAGTCCAGTACCAGGCTTCGTACTAGCGTATGCTCTATTCACTTTTTTTTTTTTTTGCAGGAGGGAAATAAGACTCAGAAAGACTTCACTGAGGAGTTCTGGTGGGGATGTACCTCATGTTAAGAGCCACCAGGGCATATAATAAACATCACAAACCACTGTGTCAAGTCTGATCTAGTGACAAGGAAAAACCTGCTAGCAAAACATGCGTCTGAACTCTGCCACTGTACTACCCAGAGAGTGCTCAAGTTTCATTTATTCAAGATGATACTTTTAAGAAGTCTTTTTTTTTTTTTTTTTTTTTCTGCATTAGAGACCTCCTACCACCTTCAGTGATACTGTGGTCTATTCTTCAACACCGTTCATACCATAGGAAGCGCACTTATTGCCAGGACAATCTTTCCTTTTGCTCTGCAGTCATCAGCATATCCCAGCTCCGCTGTTATCTCTGTTCTCAACACTGAAGCTCCTTACCATCTCAGAGGCTCTGAATAACACTCCCATCTTTCAGGTTACCTCGTTTTCTCAAGTATGGGTCTACTGAATACAATCAACAAGGCCAACCTGACCTTGCTGGTTTGTTTTTCCAAGGCTGCCTTCATAACTTAATGCATGGGAAAACTTTTATGTTTGGGTTAGTGAAGCCAAAAGTTTTATAGATATTTCTACATAAGGCCTGCTTTTTTTGAATACACACGTGTCAAAAGTTAACTGAAGCTATTTTGTGTATTGGTTACGTTTCTTCATTTACAGATACCTTCTTCAAAATGTGTTGGAGAGAAGGACAATACAGAAGTTAGAAAGAGAGATGGGGAAAAAAGTGATTTCTGGAGATGTAACGATAGTGGTATTTTTAAGCTTAATTTCATGGGAAAAATAAGAGGGTAGTGAAGTCTGTGCCTAATACTGTCAAATTTTGACAGCTGGATGCTGTAACCCTATTTACTCGTCCTTGCTTCTGGATAATTTTGCACATAATTTAATCTGTAATTTATATATATATATTATAATTAACAGAACAGTTGCAAAAATCAGTCATTAATGAAGTGTTTGACAAGTGTAGAATATAGCAATAAAGCTTCTACCTCAAAAGCAGCTACTACAGTACTATGATCTATTAAAAATCTCCTAGAAATAATCTTTTTATGACCTAAAAGAACTAGTAATTTCTTAGTCTCATCAGATAATGCACTTTTTACATAAAGAAGTACTTGTCAGAATGACCAGTTTTAGTTGTCACAGTGTCAAAGCTTTGACTTTCTTAATACATTTATCTGGAATGTATTCCTGAAAAATGGGTCAGCTAGTGAGGAAGGTGATGATTTGAATCCTGTTGATTTGTCAACTGATGTACATAATGAATGATTAAAAATTGAAACAAAATCACAGCTATGTGAAACATGCGAAGGCCAATGAGTAATCATATGTAGAATGAGGTATATTGATGCATGATACACCGCATGTCATGATTGCCAAAATGCAACATGGTGAACTTTAAAAATTATTACATCAATCAGAGCCTGAAATGTTTAAAAAGTGGTAACAATTCAGCGAAACTGAACCTCCAAGAGCAGAAGTGTCCTGAGAAAAACTTTAAGAAAAGTCTTTCTGAGACAAGAAAATAAGGCTTGCTACATGGTGGCTCTTTGGTGTCAGAAAAACCCAAACACCACCCCCATACCACTTATGCTTGCCAAACCCTCTGTGCCTTCTTTTTCCTAACTCCACAATAAACTTACTGTTGTGCAAGCAGGAGCAAGTTATTGAATTTATTTCAGTTTAGATTCCACAGATAATATCTTCAATGTAGCCATCTATGTGCAATGGTAAATGCATTTTGAGTTTCATAAATTAATTACATTTTGATTTTCATAAATGATTTTTTTAGCCACAGAATAAATTCTAGCAGTGGAACAAAACTGAAGAAGGCATTTTTCCCAAAGAGCTGTTTGAAGTTATTTTAATAATATTTCCCTATTATACTACCTTGAACCTGATATTAACAGAGGATGTTTAGTAAATAACATAAAGGTTTAGTAATAACTTCTTACAAAATGGGTACACAAGGATAAAGACACCATAAAATAATTTAAGAATTACCTTTTAAAGAGGAGCTAATGTAAAATGGCTGAGGAGACTAAGGTGAAATTAAGAAAATTATTCATTCTAATGGATTATAGAATGAGAATATATTTTTATGCTATGATAGAGAAGTTAATGCACAAACTATATTTTATTGTATGCATCACCCATCCCTGGATTTTCTCAATAGTCAGTCAAGTTAATTGTTGATGTATCTTTCCTCTGCAGTGAGACATATAAAATCAGGAAACTAAACTATTTCTTAGATAAAAGAGAGACTGATTTTCAGTCATGTTCAGGAGACTGCCAAATGTTTTATACAAAATCTTCTTGGAAAAATAAGCACTTCACATTGAATTTTAAGCTTTTAAAAGCTTTTAATGTGAAAACAAAAATATTCCAATAGAAACCTTCTAGACTACTGCTACTTATATCCAAATGTTTTTATTTTTAGTCAATGTTTTTCAGTTCTTCATTGCCAGAAACAAAAACTGTTTTCTTTTTTTTTTTTTACAGGGCAGAAAATGTCCAAAATATTTTCTGACCAGTCTAAGTGCTGAATAATGGACATGCTAAATTTAAACTCTACTACACATGACCCTCTTTTATCTAGTTGCCTAGGAAAGGACTTGGGAACTTACCCTTTACTTCTCCAGTGTGAACATGTAGGCCAACTGATTCAGAATATCCAGTCTTGCTGGATTTGTAACTATTTCATAGAATATCTCAAGTTGGAAGGGACCCATAAGGATCATCATGTCCAACTCTCTGCTCCCCACAGGACTACCTAAAACTAAACCATATAACTAAGAACTTTGCCCAGACAGTCCTTGAACTCTGACAGGCTTAGTGTCGTTACCACATCCCTGGGGAGCCTATTCCAGTGACTGACCACCCAGTGAAGAACCTTTTCGTTATGTCCAATCTGAACTTCCTCTGATGCAGCTTCATTCCATTTCCTCGTGTCCTACCATTGGTCACCAGAGAGAGGAGATCAGCACCTCCCCCTCCGCTGCCCCCTTAAGGAAGTTGTAGAGTGCGATGGGGGCACCCCTCAGCCTTCTCTTCTCCAAGCTGAACAAACCAGGTCACCTCAGTTGCTCCTCATAAGACTTGCCCTCGAGGTCTTTCACCATCTTGGTAGCTCTCCTCTGGACACACTAATAGTTTGATGTCCTTTGATGTCCTTTGTTCAGCATTTGAATTGAATGGTGTGAAAGACTGTCACCAAAAACTAATCTGGATGATATGAAGTTCAGAGTAACTGGAGAAGATATCTTGCAACAGCAAAAAACAGCTGAAGAGATCTGAAAGAGTTGCCTTTTGTGACTGTTCTTGCGCCAATGTTTTTGTTAAGTGTAGAAAGGGAGGAGTTTCTTCACACTAAAACACCTTCCAGAATAAGTAGTTGTGGAGGGCCAGCCACTGATGGCAGTGTATAAATACCCCCCCAAAAGGTGATGCACTTAAAGATTTTTAACACTAACTAGAGCTCTAAATTTGGAAGATGGACTTGACAATATTTGATGGCAGAAGCTCTCAAATTAAATTTTCAAATGTTCATCTAGAAGCTAAAAATGCATACCCATGACTTCTTCTCATTGTCACAATGAACAAAAAGGAAGGATGAATTCACTTTGGACAGATTGAAACATAACAGTAGAGGTGAAGAGAAATATTCTGTTAAGCAGTTACTTGTAAGTGCCACCTGCTTGCAACAAAACCAAATCTCCTCCATTCAATTTTGCAGTGCCTTAGTATCCATGTAAAATGCGTGAGGTCAGAAGACCAGCATCAGATGTTTAAACCTCCAATGGTATTTTAGTAAAGATTTTAGTCAACAGGATTTGTAAAACTGGGAGTTAAGATTTACAGCAATGGTATGTGTTTTAGCTTTAAGATGTCTGTTTTTCACGAAAAGAAATCAGCAGACTCTCCAAATGTCCTTAACATAACCATAATTTTTATAAAAATGAATGGTAAAAGAGAGCTGAAATTATTTAAAGAGTTTTGGAAACTAAAAGCTATCAAATCTAATTTTCTTTTTTGCTGTTTTCTCAGATTAACAGCCTGCAAGTTTATTGTCGTAAGAAAGTATTTGTCACAATCTAACAAACTCTAACATTCTTGGGAAACATGACAGCCAAGTGGAATTTGTGGAGACATGTTTCAAAAGTTCATAAATGGGTTAAACCCTCAAAAGTTTAAACTGATTCAAAATTCCTTGAAACCAGCCCAAAGCAAATACAAAAAGAGGGGCAGAGGAGGAAGAAGAAAACTTTCCCAACTGTTTGACACTTTCCAGTATGCTACTGTGCATTGGTTACTTACATACCAATGCCCTGCACTTACCAAAGGTACTGCATCATAAAAGTAATGAAAATATAATAAATCATTAACAGTGGGTGTTATAGGTACATAAAAACTAATTACATCTCATTCTGTTTTTGAAATTGCCACATGTTCATGTTCTAGAGTTTGAAACTTTGCACATTAAGGGCTCTTATGTTTTGTTTTATTCTTCTGGATACAGTGGAATAATCTAGAATTAATTCTGCTAATACATGACACAGCGACTTGTGACTGCTTATGAAGCTTGCCTGACACTTCTGTGAGAAAAGTCTATTTTAAAGTTCTTAAACTTTACCAACCTGTAAGATGCAGGCTGATGTTTTTCACGCTACTTTCAGGATGATTTATTATTCTACATTTTAGCCAAGAAACGTAAGTCATTTCTGAGAACAAGACAAGAGAAAATGTGTTGTTTTACCCACATTAATTGCAGCAATAATAATAATGCTGATTGAAAATAGGAAAAAAAGAAAACAAAACAGCTGAAAAAACTTGACACAAGCCACTGTTGAAAAGCAATTTCACAAGAACATGACTAAAGTCCAGACGTGTCTGTCTTGGTCATTCCCAGTAAGACGCAGCCAAATTTAGCCAAGTTTCAAGACTTACAAACACAGCTCAACATGACCAACAACAGAGTTGTGCATGTGAAAGAGAGTTTCCCTCCCGGCAAAAGAGAATCAGCACTTCAGACGCTGTGAACATCCCATTTGTCCTGCCCACGAAAAGCCCAGTATTGCAGAACTGAAAGATCTCTGGGTGGTTGTGAACTGTAGCAGGACAAGGGTGGGACATGAATATTAAACAAGGAGCCTAGGAGGGAAATTAACAGCTGGAGCCAGTGGGAATGGAGAATGCACATGTGGCTGGAAGGCTGACCACATGCCAATAAGGCAGAGAAAAAAATTGGATTATGAGTTAAGAAGAACTGGCACTAGCTGAGCAAACAGGCTGAGGGCAGGAGGAGAAAATGAAGTCTGAAGGAGTGGGATGAGTAGTGAAAACCCCAGGGCAACAGACAACTGAGTCAGGAAAAACGAGAAAGGTCTACCGGAAATAATGCAAAGTAGATCAGGTATGAGACCAGTAAGTCCCACATTTCTATACCGTGTTTCCTTCCCAGAGCTTGCGAGAGAGCCTAAATTACATCCAGTCTTGTGATTTGTCTCTGCATAACAACTGCTTCTAATACAATTCGGAAAGTGTCCCCTGGTAGTCCTAGTCTCTGTGCAGCAGCGCAGCTCACTGCTGCTAGGCTGCCTGCTCCGCTTCTAGAATGAGCAGCAGAGCTTTACACTCTGGATTTTATAGTTCCACAATGCTGATTTTCTTTTGTGCCACTAAGCTGCCTACAGACTAGAACCACTGGGCTGTTCCACATTGTTTCTTGAAGGCCTCGCTTGCTTTCTTTGTGGCACACTCTCCCTCATGCACACACACACACACGTGCACGCACACAGAGAGGGTAAAATTAAATCTGACAAGGCATGCAGATGAAAGCTGGGAAATAGTGCAATTATTGTTTCCCACGTAATCTTAATTCAGCCCTTTGTGCACAGATTTTAGGGTACGGTTTAGAAAACTGCTGCGTCATTTTGAACAAAGAATGGACCTGCTCTGGGAAAGAATGAGAGTCATGACATGAAGGCAATGTTACCTACAGAGATGAAAAAGGGAATGAGGCAGAACCTCAGAAAAACTGGTTATAAACTTGAAGATCAGTAAAGAAAAGTTCAATTTCCTTGAAACCTGATAGTTTTCTTGGTTTTTTCTCGTTCTGATTTCAAGTAAATTCTCAACATTCTTCATTAAAAAAAAGACAATTAACAACCCTTTTCCCTTTTTATTGAGTTAGATATTATTCAAAGAGGATGAAAGATATGTTGAGAAGCCCTTCACTACAAAAATAATTAATGAAGAAAAAAACAAAATTGAATCTAAACACATCAAACAATACATGTTGCTAAATGTTGAAACATTATTCTTTTTTTCCCCCATGTTCTGAGCAAAGACCTTGGAGACAAAAGATATAATCTTAAAAAGATTTTTGATTTCAAAAGTTTCTCCAAGTTCTAGTCTCATGACTTCTGCAGCTGAATCCTGCCTTGGGGAAAGGGATGAGACAATAACATGCGCCAGACTTTCAATCTGGTGCTGGACAACTCCCTGAAGTTGAACTTTTCCTAGGTCAGCTGTTAATGTGCTGTTCTTCATTTTCTGGTTGTCTAGACTTACATTCCTGGATGTGACCCACAAAACACCTAGTCCCTCATGATGACAACTAAAGGTGACAGAAATCACACTTTGAATGTTCTATGTCTGTCATAATACTAAGTTACCTGAAAAAAATCCTGGTCCTGCCTGTCTTAAATTTGGCACCTAAAATTAACAACTGGTCAACCTTCATGTCTACTGTATTCTGAAGTTTGCACTGTGGGAATGACTATAATAGTCCACTGTGAAAATGAAATGTTTGTGAAGTGTTTGTTCTCTGTTGACATATCCCATAATAAATCTCAAGAGAAAATGAATAACATTGTTTTCAGATGTGGGTTTGACTAGTATGCAGTAAATGGGCCACACAACAAGTAGCAAGGAAAGATTATTGAACAGTTGCTAATTAAACCAAGTAGAGCTATCCCAATCTATCCAGTCTGTGCACAGAATTATGCAGAAATCTTGTAAGGGGAAGAGAAGAAAATAGATCTTTCAGCACACATGCAGAAGAGATAGAAAATGAGGTTATGTAAGAAACTTCGCCTTCTACATTTCCTACTTTTCATGATTTGACTTTACTTTCTGTACTCTTCCCATTACTTGCAAACAATATCACTTATAGGGGAACAAGCTGCCAACTGGTCATATTTAATATCAGAATTGCAGGACGGCAGCTTCTGTTGGCAGGTGCAAATACTTTATCAAATCAGCGTTTTTACCTTCAACAGTTACAGACTTTGGGCACACAACCATCTGGGTGTAGGATACACTATGAGGGTCTTTTGAAGGATGTTTATTTATGTTGGAATGATATTGATTTTTACACTTTTCATTTTGCTTACATAATCTACATTAGATGCAGTGCAAGTTGTGCACAAGTCGCTGTGAGAGAGGACTGGCTCTGTTGTTAACGTGGTGCTTTTTCCACTCATCATAAGGACGTCTGGCTTGACAGAGAATCTGCTCTGAAAAACAACTGCCATTCAGTCATCTACAAAAGCGTTGCCCAGCTCTATTCTATGACTTACAGAATGACTCTATGAGTACTGACGACCGACCCTCGACATATGTACCCAGAGACTTTCCAGAGGATTGCTCCTTAATGTACAAGCAGCTCTTTGGCCTTCATAGCTGGCTAAAAACAGGAAGAAGCAGTTGTAGTCCTTCCAGACATTGTTAATCTGCACAAATATTGTCCTAACATGACTGCTTCTAGGCCATCTGCTTGGTTGAAGATCCGTATTCCATATATCTATATTGTCTCCACATACCTGGCCATTGAAAGACAGGTTCTGCCTAGTTTCAACCAAAAATGTAAGAACTTTGTTAGACTACATTCTCCCAGTTTAACATCATTTTGTTGATGAACATGAAGAATTCTACCACATCTGTTTTCTGGATAGAGGATTCTATTCTAAATCAATCAGTCAATCAATCAATCAATCAATCAATCTATCTTTTATATGTCTGGTAATTTAATTTCTCAGTAGAGCAACGCTCTTGCTATCAGATAGCAACACATTTTCCTTCTAGGTTTGGCAACTATCAGCAACCTACAATCACGCAAAGTTTTCCTGGCATTTCTTTGTCTGGAAGTTGGTATGAAAACACAAACAACTTTCATTAGCTGCAGTGGCTATTAGAAACCTCATCTAATTCAAGGGCTAGACAAAAATGAGCAATGCTCAGTGACCTAAATTCCTCACATATTAACACACAGCATATTTTTGTTAGAAGCAAATATTCTTAGAAGTTATTTGAAAAGGCTGGAAATCCAAAGGAACAGGGAAAGGGACAAACACGATGTTTTATATAAAGATACCCATGCCATTCCTTCCAGCCCCCTCTGTTCCATCCCTCCCTCTCTTCCCTTCCCTTCCCCCATGCACCAGAATACTTTTAGGAATAATTGCAAAATACTTATTACTTTGGCACCTCAGTTGCATTATAAGACACGCAGTGTCACTTACCAACCTGAATTCTTTTCACAAATCCTATTTTCAAGGCTACTTAGTGTGTGTAGATACTGGAGCCCCAGGGTTCTCCCAGCCTTATACTCTTAAAAATGTGTTCAACAAGTAACATACAAGGAGTATCAAGAACAGACAGCCCGTTTAACCAAAAATTGGTTAAAAAAATTATGTTTCTGAACTAAGGTTTCTCAGAAACTATGTATTCAGTATTCTATTAACTACTTTAATGAGGCCTAAAAATATCCGTTGTGTAAAGCGCAGGGTATATAAATGGTACTTCCATTCACTTCAGTGTAAGTATAGCAAATTCAAAAGTTGTAGAGACAGATCTGTCTATATTCATGTTATTGGATCCAGGCTCTTTAGTATAAATTGCACAGGCAGAGGGAAATGGGAACTAGAAACAAGAAAGGAAATTAGAGCTTCAAAGTAATTTTGGACACAGTGGATGCATTAGTAAAGAAAAGAACAATGCTGAAATCAGTAAAATAAGTTAAAATGCTTGAAAGAACAATATTTTAAAGACAGTTTTAAAATGACAACTTCCAAATATTTCATATGGTTGTATACAACTTGCTTCATACCAACCTGGAACGGAAAACCTCTTGTAAAATAATTCCTCACTTAGAGAAAAAACCCACAAAAGTAAAACAGTCACAGTAATGAATAACTGTCTACCGTTGTCTAGAGTTGTGTTACTTTGAAAACGCCAAGAGATAGAAACTAACAAGTGGATTTCTTCAGGATTTTATCAAGGTACACCAAGTGCGTAAGATTAATATAAAAAAATATGCAGTTATGTGGTTATTTATAACCACAATGGAAAAGGACAGAAAAATTACAGAAACCTAAAGAAAACTGTTTGTGCTACAGTTATGATAATCAAAGACATAAAAGTAAGATAAGGAAGGGGAAAGTATTTATCAATATTTTATATCCAATGTTCCCTGAACCTAAATCAAATTCCTCTTATATGTGAAAAGAAAATCCACTGTCTGTCCAAACAGAATGCAAGAATAGTAGCAGAAGGAGGATGTGGAACTGTAAGACCGCACTAATTCTGAGTACCTATTTCTACAAGGACCGCCGCAGCTGGTATGGCTGTTACACCCTCAGTAATCCCATATGTTATGTCAGTGGTCGGTCTGTTTAACTACTGTCAATCGCACATTTTGTTTCCTCTGCAAAAGTCAGTTTTGAGACTGTCATCAGAACAGCACACGGTTCAACAAAAGCCTGACCTCACTGACCATTTTGATTGTGTCCACATCACTGATACAATTTTTTTCTCCCCGCAAATTAGTAGTTCCTAGTTTCCAAAATATACCGAAAGTTTCAGTAAACTCTGATCTTCAGAATAACTCCATAATGATTGCAACGTCTCCTTTGTGGCTGACCCACTGACAACATTGGGTCATGTCACAGATCAAGACTATATTTTTAGGGTACACTAAGACTAAATTACCATGGTCCCACTAGATGAATCATTAGTTCAAAACTACTTAAACTGGAATATTTAGATATTATTTAATAGTATCACAGCTTTTAGAAATATTTTCTTCTCTTAACTCTTAAGTTTGTTTGAAAATATGACCTACAGAAAATAGATTTCTTGCCCTTCCATTTTGACAAAGTTTTTATTCATGAAAAATTGTCTAATTTCTTCACTTGTTCTCAGATTGTACATAATGCTTCTTTCAAAGAGGACAGAGCAGATCAGGTAGGATTTCTTGAAAAAGTGGGGAAAGATTGTGTCGTCCCTTGGGGAAATAAGCATGACTGAAGAAAGAGGCTTTAGGTGTGGCAGGCTGAACTCAAGGCTACAAGAATTTAAAGAAAACTTTCAAATTCTGTAGCTCACATGCTGGTTACTGGAAGAAGTTGGAAGCACCCACCTGGGCTTCAGAGACTGTGAAGGAGATGGTGAAAAGACATTTCCTGGGAAGCAGAAAAGAGCATGAGAAACTTCCAGCAAGGTAAAAGACTGAACTGAAAGTATAAATCAAACCTTGGAAGCAAAGACCTATCTTCAAGGAAATTTGGCAGGAAAAGAGACAAGTATAATTTCTTGATTTTTATTATTCCTTCCCTAGTCATAGTTAGGTATTTTAGAGCCACAAAGCTTAAACTAAAGCTGTGTTGTTTCACAGCCACCCATAGTTCCTGTGCATGAGGAATTTTCCCATTACATATAGTGGATGGAGGAGGAAGAAATTCTAAGACTGGTAGATCTCAGTCATGCAGATCTCAGAACTTCAAATTCTTCTTAGGGTACACAGTTCTTTCACTACTTAGCTTAGGAGTAGTCACATCTGTAATGACATTTATCAAAAAGGTCCCTTTATATGACAGAAAAAGGCTAGAAATAGCTTAGCATTGCATGGAAAGAAGAACCAAAATTGTTGGTCTCCTCCTTACTTAGCACTCTGAAATGGCTTTCAAAGCTTTATCATAAGCAGTTCAGGTATTTTCGTAGGTAATGTTTTTTTCAGATGCCTGTCAGCTTCTGGGTATATTTCACTGCTACCACAGGTATTTCTAGGGAAAACTGATTCTTCCAGCTGGAAGAAGAGGATGAAACACTCTCATCACCCAGACCGCTGTTCAATTAATTATTTTTTTTTCCTTTAAAAATCACCACTGACTGCTTATTTGGTGAGGCACTAATCCCACTTATGCCTGCAACCAAAAAGGATCAATAAAGCCTTTTTTTTTTTTTTTTTTCAGAATGACTACTGCCTCTTCACATTAATGTAGGTCAACTCCTATTTTTGCCATCTGTACTCCTGCTGGGAGCTGCCTCTTATCCTTAGAAACTCACTCTGCCTCAAGATAGGAGAAAGTATGCCAAGATAGCACTCTCTGTCAGTTTTTCTCTACAGTTGGATTCTTGCAAGGCTCTAGGAATGCTTAAAAACCTGATGAATGTTTTGACTACAAATGTAAGGGAAGAAACCTTTTTTGTCCTTCATGTTGAAAGAGTGCTGATGAGGAAAAGAATCCATCTAATTTAGTACACTTTGCTATTTAGAATCCTGATGGTAAGAGGCTAAATGTGGACTTTTCAGAAACTCAGGAGAAACATTGGGGAAGTTACAGCTGAAAGGCAAATAAAATTGTGGTATTATTGATATCATATTAAAACAATTAGATAAGGAGAATTGTGAATTTTATTGACTAAAATATACATCAAAGACAAAATCATTGTGCAATATATAAATAACTTTTATTTGGAAATTTTTTTTTGTTCTTTTTTTTATCTCCCACTTAGTAAAATTGTTTTGTGAAACTATATTCTAAATTACGAATGTTCTGCATAACAATAAAATGAAAGAAAACTAAAAATCAACCTCATAATCACAATACCAGAGCAAAAATGAAAAGGTGCCTATCAAAATCCTGAAAAAGACAAGTAAGTACTTAAGCACACTTAAGTAATAATCTGTTTACACAGCAGAAAAAGATGTCTGCTATAAACTGCATGTATCACAGATCTGTTTAATTACTCCAGCTTCAGACAAACAACTACATTCTTGCGTAAAATCTCTCCTTTCAATTTCTGCACAGAAATCTGAAATTTCTGAAAACCACAGCGCTGATAACAGACTGATGACAAGAACTGATTTTATTAAGCCGATCTTGCAGTTTGGTTTATATTGCTGAAAGAACATTTTACAAAATCCTGCAGCCTCCTTTTTTGCTAAGACTCAGTACCATACAACTCCTTTGGCACTTTTTTCCCTCTTCCCTGATCTTATAATCAGATCACAGGCTTTCTTAGCACACCAAGAGAAGAACAAATGAACTAAAGAAGCCTACTAAAATGCTAAAAGGTATCTTTGCTTACAAAGCTATCCTTTTTCACGACTCCGAAGATTGAACAATAATTTTGTATTTTCAGTGCATAAACTCCTTTGGCACCCTATTCAAGTCTACACAGAAAGATTTTTCATAACTACAAAGTGAAAGATTTGTTCATTGCTTAAAAAACTGTCTGTTCTGCCAAGTGTCACTACAAATCTGATTGTTTTAAGTTTTCAGCTTGCAACAATCCACAAAAATCTTAGCGATAAAGGATAGGACACATGATTAGCCACTAATAAAGGAGTAGTTAGTGTATATTAAATAACCAGATATGGATCCCAGGCTACTGAAAAACTCTTGAATCTTGCTAAACAGTGATTCAAAGCAACAGAACAGATCAAGAAGGGTGTAACTCCCTAACAGAAAATCCTGCGGTGACTATCCTATGAAGTTCTACTAGTGACTACTCAGGAGAAAGCACCACTTACCATACTGTCACTTTGTCAAAGCGGATGCTTTACCAGTAAACAAGATATTATATGGTGGCTACAGGACAGAGCAACACGCTACAGTTGAGCAGGTCTACACATAAAAAACAAAACAAACAAAAAAAAGCCAACCTGCAGAACTCAATGGCTTGAAATGAGCCATGATTTTTCCAAAATTTAGAGATGTCACCAATCCTAGGATTTGTGGAGAAAGTGTCCTGCATCAAACTCACTGGAACACCACCATTTCTTGCTCAGATTATTTCGTTTCAGTATTTTAAACATGGTAAAAAACAAAGCCATGCTCACACTTAACTTTCTTAGCAATGTAGAGCTGTTGAATTCTATTTACTTCCTGATAAGTATTGTTTAACAATCTACCTAGAAAAAAGCACAAACAAACAAATGAAAAAAAAAATGTGTGCGAGTACTGCAAAACCATAAACACGCTGGGTTTTTTTAATCATTGAGTTATAGTCAGCACGTGACCAAAATGATTAAGTGACCAATTGGTTCCACAGATATGCTGCACATATATACTACAGCTGTGAGCTTAGTTTGACAGCTCCTTTATTAACAGCAGAGACACGCCCATTATAATGAGAATAATGTCTAGATCTGTTCATGTATTTGGACATGATATATTGTATTACAACTTCTATTCAGGCTGCGAACTACCATGAAGTAGGCCATTCCATCTGTTTCCTAATTCATGTACTTGACTTGGATGGTCTTTGTCTGGTCTTATTGTTGATGAATGAGTTACTTTTCTTTTTTCCTACTTGAGTCTGCATCATTTTGTATACTGTTACAACTAATATTTTCCACGAGAGTGATGAATTTCCACTTGGCTTTCTGTCAGGCTATTTTCATGGCTTCTACTTAATTTTACATCCCAAGATGCTTTGAATGCTCAAAGTAAGATGCAAGCTTGGTATGATAATTTTATTTCATCTCAATATTTCTTCTGCTATTATTTCCTCTGGGGACTTAAATTGCTGTACTTTAGAGTATAAAGAAATACAAGAACTCTAATTTACTACTTACAGGATTTATTTTCTCATTTACTGTTCTCTCAGCAACACGATAGTAGACCAAAAAGCCCTGAGGATGATTTGATTCAAGTACAAAGGATATTGAGCTCTGTTTACAGTTTTATTTATAGATTATACTGCTATTGTTTAATTAGCATGTAGAAACCTGACAATTTTTTATTACCCTTCCAAAATGCTATTACATCACAGAATTTCTGATCTATACATCATCTGTAAATTTAAAGTTTCATTGGTTTATCTGCATTTTGAACTTTGTATCCTGCCTATTATTTCACTCATTCCAACAACTAAACCATATGAAGCATGTAATCCAGCATGACCAAATCCTGTTTTACACTGTCAGAGATTTGGGCTGCCGAAGCCATCAATGTTATATACAGGAATTAGAAAGAAGTCTGTGCCATGCAAAAATGTTCATAGTCAGTTATAGTAAGAGAAAGATTGTCTTTAAAAAAGTTAAAAAGGGGATGACCAGTTTGTCCTCAAAACGAAAAGACAAGTGAGCTATAACTAGACTGACAACTTTGATGTTTTCATTCTGATACTTAGAAAACTTGCATGTGTTTCGTAAGTTTTGGTTGTGTTTTTTTTTTTTTTTTTTTTTTTTAAAGTTAAACTAATGATATTAATCAAGCAATGGACTTTTGCTTTTCTCATACACTCAGCCATCTAAGAAGGCACGAAAGCTTCCTGATAAAGTCATAGTGGCAAAGTACCTTTGCATTTATTTGTATTTAAAAAAAGAAAGGGACAAGACATAGGACATCTGCCGAAAGATTTGACTGCCTGTAAAGGGTGAAGGAAAGAAGACCACTTGTAGCTTAAAGGAAATCTGCAACAGGCAGAGTAAGGTTCTACTGTCCTCTGGAAACATAGAATCATAGAATGGTTAGAGTTGGAAAGGATCTAAAAGATCATCTAGTTCCATCCCCCCGCCATGGGCAGGGACACCTCCCACTAGACCAGGTTGATCAAATCCCCATCCAGCCTGGCCTTGAACACCTCCAGGGATGAGGCAGCCACAGCTTCTTTGGGCAACGTTTTCCAGATACTAGGAATCCAGATACTCATGGTGAAAGACTGTCATAAATGCCATGAACAGATCTATTAGAAGGGAGTTTTTGTTCCATTGTTTATTTTAAGTAGCTGTATTTCAAGTCAGTTTACAACTAAGTAATACAGTAATTATGTCCTCAATTCACTCAGAGTGTGTCTTTAGTATCAGGACTCAAGCTAGAGAGCAGAATCAGTCTTGCCTACAGATATTCCCTTGTTTTTGTTTTAAATCAAGTATCCAATAAAATATCCATTATTATTATCAATTCCCTATTTGTATTGTCTTCTTTAGAGACATTATCATGTTTAACAGATTTCATATTTTCCAATTAAACAGATTTCAGGAAAAAAGTATTTACGTTTCTGATTCCATTCTCACAGGAGGCAGTGGCATTTTCCATCTTTAGCACGAAGTAAATTCAGACGTACTATACTACATGCTGTGCTAGTGAAAATTAAATTAAATAACCCTTTTGTCTTGCATTTTCTGCTGCAAATTGCTTCAAATTTTCTAATGAAGTTGGCTTTTCAGAATGCTTCTAAAGCATGTCACAATCAAAGATTACTTACTGAACTGAAGCAAGATTTGGTTCCAAGAAAATGTTTATATTCATCAATTATTTGTTACAGCTACAGCAGAGAATATCTGACTTAGCAGGATTTTTAGGCTTTGTTTTAAATCAAAATATTACAAGAAATAATCTCTTTTTGTTCCTCTTCCTTTTCTTCACATCTGTAGCATGTAGAAATGGAAGTATCTGATGCAACAATAACTTGCTATTCTGAAAAAAGAATAACTCCTCAAGAGTCATGTTTGTGTGGGAAAGATCAGTTTTTACCAGAAGGAAAAATATTTTTATAGGTGTTATATTGCCAATTTGCCACTCAATAAACAAAAAAGTTATCAACAAATGATATATTTCATAAGAATCTGGGGCTTCTATCTGCTCAATTTAACAAAAAAAAAAAAAAACAAAAAAAAACAAACCCAAGAAAAAGAAACTTACGTATTTCTAAATTCAAGAGGTGGAGTTTCATCTGGTTGTTGTAGAGCTGGTTTGGCCTGTCTTGTCTAATTGGAATTTTCAACAAATTCAGTTAAATTTTAAAGTGTAAAGGAAGTGATTGTTGCCATTTTTCGGAATCTGCTGTTGATTTTCATTAGTAGAACCAGATATCAATATAATTATTTAGCACGGCAGCACAAGGAAATACTATATCACTTTGGAATTTCAGGTAAATAAAAATTATTGAAAAGTGAAGGCCCAAGCTGCTTCACAAGGGCGCCACAGGAATAGGAGAATATTGCTGGATTAAAAGAAAACCAAAACGCCTTTTCCTCTCTCCAAATAAAAGGCCAGTCCACTTGAAATAAAGTCTGTATGTTTACTTAATATAAAGTACCTGGGAATTGTTGTGTGTCTTGGAATACTCTTCCTCTTTCTCTAAATGTTATTGAAAACCATTATTTATGATAAAGATTTTGCCATGAAAAGTCCCTTGAGGCCTGGGGAGATAAAGAAAAAAATATCATCTTCTATAGAAAACTGTAATCTAAGAAAGTAATAAACTCTGAAATATGTTTATGAAATATATTTTTTTTGTTACATTAAACCAAAAATTTTACAAATAGATTAACTAATGCTGGTTTTGTAACAGTACAAATCACCTGCAAAAGAAAAGACGTGGTTTACATCTTTATGTCAGGCTTCATTTTTCAAATTATTTGTTCACTGTCTTTGAGAGCATTTGTGTTGGCTGAGACCATTATCCTTTATTTCACTAGTTAGGCCATGTTATATTTGTACCATATTTATATCGTAAACATGTCATGATTTAATTAAGAATAGCTTAAGTATATTTGCAATTTAGGTTTTCTCTGAGAGATCATCCTTGGTGTTTATGTTTCTCTCAATTTTATAAATAGCAAATAAATTATGAACATGAGAAAATGCTAAGGTTGGCCTTTCAATAAATAAGTTTTTCATAATAATGATAATAAAGAACATTGGACTTGAAACTTTCTATACTTTAAATTACAGGCACATGATATTTCCTACAGCTAATTTTAATTAGGTCTATCCTGCTACACTATGGCATGAAAGAAAAGTTATTGAGTTCAAAAAGGGAAGTGATTTAATTGGCCGAGCTGAAGTATTATCAAAAGTTGAATAGGCTGCCTATAAGATATAGGCAAAGTGGCAGATAGTCTGTGTCCTCCCATGCTGTCATCTATCTCATCTCATCTCATCTCATCTCATCTCATCTCATCTCATCTCATCTCATCTCATCTCATCTCATCTCATCTCATCTCATCTCATCATTTTTCCCATATCATTCTTATATATTTTTAACAGGGAAAGAGAAATAAAATGAGGGGTATTTTCTAGTTCCTGTCCCATCCCTGCTTTTATATAAGAAAAGTAGTAATACTGCTTTCCATACAACTGGGATGATCAAAAGGCAGAAGCATCTTTTCTATCATCTCTGTTCCTCTTCTCCTGGTCTCTGCAGAGACAGAATTTATAGCTCGGTCTATTGGGATGTAGGTCTTATGCTATCTCATGCTGTTTTTCCATACTGACAGATGCTATTTGGAAGCAGAAAGAGACATGGAAAAGATTTATTATCCAAATGGATTACAGTGGAATCCTTAGAGCTATGCATTTTACAAAATATTAAGATTTAGCCCTGGAAGAGAGAAGAAAAATATATTAAGGTCAGATTTAAATCAAAGTTTTGGGGTTTTGTTTTTTGGTTGTTTTTTTTTTTTTTTTAACTATGAACAATTTGTTCACATCTAATATATCTCATCTGAAAAACAAAACAAAACATCTGTATGATGGAAAAAAACCATAACGTGGCAGGCAAAGCAAAAAAGATGGCAATTGCACTTGAACAGATTTACTACTGTGAAATAAGTTATATGCATTACAAAAACATTGCTGATAATAGTGACAGATCCACTGTGCAGTAGTGTTGGCTCAGAAGCCTTGATCAAAATGCCAAATTTCCAGCCTTCATGTGCTGGCAACCTGGGTGGACACTAGTTTAAACACCAACTTTCTAAAACTAAACACTCTCAGACCAAGTTATTATTTATATATAATTTATTATGCTGTTGTGTCCAAGTTAGCAAAGCCAAGATAATGCCTGAAACACCAGTAGGGATCATATTGAGGAGCTTAACAGGATAATTATGGTTGCACTTTTATCCACTTGATAGCAAGCTTAGCTTCAGCTAAGGTGTGCACCAAAAACACTGGGTTGAGCTCCTGTGCTATGCACTTCACCACCTAGTTGTGTCATGAGGAACCCAGCAACCTTTTTCTGCTCCTTGAACTGCTCATTCTCACCTCCCGACTTTTGGTTCTACTGTTAAGGACCACCATCGCACATAGAGCTTTACAATCTACTGAAAGCAACTGGAGGTGGCTTGAGATGGCTTTAGGGACCACTGTGTAAGACTCAGGATCCTTTGCTACAGGTAGCTAATGAATTGTGTAAAATCCCATTAGTTTTCGAAGTTAAAGGCTGATCTGATTTTCTTTTACCATTGGTCACATGATCACATCATTCCAGGTATCGCTCTTCAACCAGTCATAAGACCATGAAAAACTGACGAATCCTCAGGTTTCCTGAGCCAAGCTTATTCAAACCTTGAAAACTTATGCGGTATCTGTGGTTTTCTTTAAGTGATCTCTTGTTTCTGTAATATCAAAGACATAAAAAAACAGGGGAAGGGAGATTCACATTTCTGCAGCTGCCATAAGACAGCAGAAGCAGCAAAAATAGGTTCCCTAACTCTGCACATAATGTGATGTAATGTGCTACAGCAATTTGAGGCTTTCAATAAAACATCCTTCCGTGTTTAACACAACAGCTATATGGATTGGGTAAATCTTCAGCTGATGTAATCTTTCCTGAGATATTACAGTATGTATGGGTGTACGCATTTATGTATGTATGTACGGTATAGGCTTTTCCAAATGCTCCCTCAATTTTAGAGATTGTAAGTGCAAAGCTAAGGCTTGCGAGTACTGATGTAATAATGCTGGTTATGGGACAGATTATGCAGGTCCACCCTTTGGCAGACACAACTCAGAAATGCACCTGACATTTTCTATCCTTACTTCCTCTCCCTTTGACACACTAATCTGCTGCTGGAAAAGTCAGACATTTCCCTCCCCCTTCTTTGGCTGATGTCTTAGCTGTCTTGGCCAGTACACAATCGAACAGCACAGCTGAGTCGGGGGAAAATATACATAGCTTTCAGCTGGATTAATGGAAAGAATACACACCCTGGAAATTATGGTCCTGCAGTATTGTTGCACAGAAACATCCTTACCTCCAAGATAATGTGAACGTACCCCCTGCTCAAACAAATGCTTTCATATAGCCTTGTACAAGAGCTGCTTTTCGGCTCTCACGTGACGTGAATTGTTTCATCATACAGATATTTGGGCAAAATGACATTTTATGTACTTTTGTGGTGTCCAGAAAGAAATAACAATATTCCAGCAGAGCATAGCTGTTACTACCGTATTCTATAGCATAACAAAGCCCTTAGGCAGCTGCAGCAAAGGAGGTAGGACATGTCATGTTCTGGCTAGAAAAGCATCTCAGGTGAAATTACTTTGTGTCATAAAATGTCATTAATCATTTTTCAACAGAAGCAAGTACCATAAATATAGGTTTTGCTTTTATGAAGTGCTTTATGGAGAGGGACAGGAGTCCACATCTTTACCTTAGTAGTTCAGTTTTCTCACTGGGAGAAATCAGCTGTTTCAACTTCAAAAGTCCACAGAAAAAGTGTCTAGGAATACAATAAACAAAGTTGTCCTCCTTTGCTTAAAGATGACCACCTAAAAGTAATTGGAATATCTGAACAAAAGTGTTCATATTTACTGAGCAGAGAAGAACCTAATGAAGTTCAACAAAAGCAAGCGCAAGGTCCTGCACCTGGGGAGGAAGAATGCTAGGCACCAGTATAGGTTAGGGGCGGACCTGCTGGGAAGTAGCTCGGAGGAGAAGGATCTGGGGGTCGTGGTAGACAGTAAATTATCCATGGCCCAGCATTGTGCCCTTGTTGCCAAAAAGGCCAATGGAATCCTGGGCTGCATAGGGAAGAGTGTGGCCAGTAGGTCGAAGGAGGTCATTCTCCCCCTCTACTCTGCACTGGTGAGACCACAACTGGAATACTGTGTCCAGTTTTGGGCTCCCCAGTTCAAGAGGGACAGGGAACTGCTGGAGCAAGTCCAGTGAAGGGCAACTAAGATGATTAAGGGCTTGGAGCATCTGCCTTATGAGGAAAGGCTGAGAGAGCTGGGACTCTTTAGCCTGGAGAAGAGAAGGCTGAGGGGAGACCTTATTATGGCGTACAAGTATCTAAAGGGTGGGTTGAAGGAGGATGGAGCCAGGCTCTTTTCAATGGTTCCCAGTGACAGGACGAGGGGTAATGGACACAAGTTAGAACATAGGAAGTTCTGTTCAAATACACGGAAAAACTTCTTTACGGTGAGGGTGACAGAGCACTGGCACAGGCTGCCCAGGGTGGTTGTGGAGTCCCCTTCTCTGGAGATTTTCAAGACCCGCCTGGATGCAGTCCTGAGTAATGTGCTGTAGGCAATCCTGCTTTAGCAGGGGAGTTGGACTAGATGATCTCTAGAGGTCCCTTCCAACTCTGAAAACTCCGTGATTCTGTGATTCTGTGAATTTCTCAGGGGTCTAACTCCCACAGACTTGGAGTTTCTTAATATCTAAATCTTGAACTTTAGTTATAATTATATTTATAGAGAGACAGTTTTGGTAGTAGGTGAAACTAGTGTAAGATTTCTCTCTTTGCAATAGTCTTTGTGAAACAATTATATGTCACAGCTGTACTTTGTGGTAGAAGCATCATTTTTACTCTAAGTAGCAAAGTATTGCAGTAAGGAAAGAGGGAAAATCAAGAGCAGTCTGGGAATCAAGCTTGTCTCTAGACTTATCCTTACAACCAATTCGCCATGGAAATCCTACCTGAAGCTTTTCTGGTAAGTGGCCACACTAGAGGTGTCCTTTCATCCCTCAGTTTTCTAATTTTCTATGTCAAGGGATGTCGCCACAGATTGTGATCTTTCCTGCAGTCCACGTGTCATGGAAGTCTCTTTTACTTATTCAGCCAGCTCTCTGTGAAATCTCTAGGACGTGAATTCTGTTCTTTTATATGGCCACCAGAAAGCTCTGTCTGTTCATTTTCAACAATAATCAAATGCTAAGTGTATCAGTGTTCTGATTACCCCTACAGTCAAGGGAGCCCCAAGGTTTTGGAAGGACCACCAGAAACACTTGCATCTATCAACATATTGGCAGACAAAAGGGACGTCTGGACAACTGACAAAGGAAGGGAGTACATTAAGCACTTTAATACAACTCTCTGTAAAGTCCTGAATGGCAAGTCTAGCACCTTCCTGACCATCATAAAGAAATCTGACATACTGCTTTCCATTGCTTCTGTAGGTAGCCCTTAGGATGGTATTCTCCATCAGAGGAAATGATATCCAAATCAAGTAAGCCAGTGCTAGAACGAATCCACACTTGGCACATATATTTACAAATTAGGGCTGTATTGTTAGGCGATAGACCAGAGAAGACCAAAGAGAGAATTTCAAGGCCTGGACCCAGAGAACTGGAATATGATCTCCCATCTTTTTTTCCTGGTCATGGAACGTACGATGAGAACAGTTTGGCTTTCTTTTTCCCTCCACATTCCCATTGTCACAAAAGGCACACAGATGATTTCGCAAAAGAGTGAGTGGAAGCAGCTAACAGTTCATATTTACCAAACATAGGCCTAGGTTAAAGATACGATCAAGATTAGAGACTTAGTAGTCTGGCAAGCAATTCTGGCATTTATGATTCTTTGTGTTTTGGTCACATTGATACATGATTAAACCTCTTTTACAATTCAGCAGTGTCTGGGATTTTAAATCCCAGTGGTTGTGGTTGCTGGAAAAATTCCCAGGGGATGGTAGAATTTGGCCTCTCTGCCTTTTGTCTGGTCTCTGAGTTTGCACATATAGAAACCCAGACACAGCTTTGCTCTGCAGTCTAGACCAACTCTTTGGATGTAGGTTCCTAAGGGAAAAAATACACCTCCTGCATTCTGTGTAAGGCACTACATAGTATGCTTCTGAACACTGTGAAAATATCCAGCTGTCCTCCACTGAGTTAAGCAGCACTAATAGCCTAGAATCAAGGATAAGCCAGCTTTCACTGCATGAACCATGCTTTGCGAAGATGGCAACTGAACAGGTTCAGGCAAATTTTATTAGCTTTCAACAAGTCTTGGGACACTGTATTGATCCACACTTTTTAATTTTTTTAATGGAAGATTTATGGAAGATATCCATTTTTTAATGGAATATATGCTCAGCACACCAATAGACTGGTGCTATGATTCTGACAGAACATCTTTGGTTGTTGAAAACTGAGCTGAAGATAAGGGTGAAACAGAGTAATGTGCTCTCTTGCAATGGTTTGACATTTGTTTAATGAAAAGACACTGCATTGTAAGATAACTTGGGTAAATATAGCTAAATATGCACAAAGTCAAGGATGTACTTTATATCACTGTGACATCAATTATCCTGTTCCCCTCATACAGCAGTTTTCTGTATACTTACGTAAACCTGGGATACATCCAGATTAAACACATTCTTGCCTGTGATCCCTTTTTTTCCAGATTGTTCCACTGGAACTTGCCCAATCCAATTTATACTGGCTGACTTAGTAGTTTCCCCTCATGATATTTCTTCTGGAAATGCAGACTTACAAAAAAGGTCATGGTTTACATGTAATTTTTCACCAATAACTGCTTCCCTCCCTTTATTTTCAACTGCAAATTAGTATTTTGTAAATGTATTTGGTGGGAAAAAATTCTAACCATAGTGTTCTCTGGCTGCAGGGAGACAACAGTGTAAAAATGAAAAAATCAAGATGCAATATGAAAATACAGTTGAAAATGAAGGGACACATAGTGTTTTATGAAGATCACACTAATACCATAACATCCAAACAAGGGCTTTCCCTTTGAGCTTATTCTGAAACTATCCACTTTCTGGAAGTAACTTGGTTGAACAAAAGATAGCAAGGAGACATAGAGGATACTGGTCTTTGATCTCTTGGAAACTTCTAATGCGCTTCTTCCTGCCCAAAGTAATTTCTATTTGGATGGTCTCTACAGCTTCGTGGGCAGTGTTAAGGTTATGGGGGTTTCTTGCCTCCATCACTAGTTGTTCTGCATTGGTCACAAGACACATAGGGCATTAGCCCTTTTGCTGTAACGCATTTGAGTAATTTTTTGTTTTAGTATTGTATGAGGGAAATCATAGTCGTGGGCACAAACACTCATACTAACTTCAGGAACTGCTGTGTGGATATTTCTGGAGAAGACATTGTAAGTTAATTCCTGCAAAAACTACTAATGGGTCAGAAACAGGAATCCTGGATGAATTATTAGTAGTTGAATAAAGGCATAAACTATTTATAGATTTCCTGTACACAGTGAAAAAATGAAGGGCTACATTTTAGCATCTTTTAGTATAGCTTAAGCCCCAAAAATTTACATGGGGAGTTTTGCACTTAAAGAGTAAACTGCAAGTGCCAAATAATTTACTTTCATCCTTACACCTGCCGTAAAACCAATGCAGAAGCAATAACTGAGATTTGGACTGCCCATTCAATCAAAGAATGACACAGGGCCTTTGTATCAAAGAAGACCTACCATATTTCCATTTTGAGAATTTAATTGAGAAGTACATTTCTGCATGTCCCTGAGACAGTGCTGAATTCAGAGGATGGGTGTCACTATGGCTATTCCAGACAGTAAACAATGCACTAGAAACACATTTACTATCTGGTTCAGGGATAGAAGAACTGGATTTTGTTTTCAGTTCACCTTTGTACTTCATTATTTAGCTTAATTATTTCTAAATGTTACACTCTTTACATAGTTCTGAAAAGAAAATACTGGAAAAGACTATTTGGCTGTGCCTTCCAGAATAAGAAAAATAGTAAAATCATAGGAAAGTGAAGTATCCTGCTCTTTGATCTGACAAACGCTACTGTCCAAAGTGGAATATTCGGACTTATAAACTCTTCTAACTTCTTACTATTCCCATCAGGAACAGGCTGACAAGCTTGAAACCATTAGTCTATTAACAAAGCAATCATCAATGTTTGGTTTTTTTTTCTCAACATACATATAGCATTTTTTCACTATAATGTTGTCCACCAGCTCGAAGAGAGAATACTGAGAAAGGACTAACTGATCCCAGCCTGTTTTACAGTGAAGTTACTAGATAAAGACTGATTCCTTTTCATAATTATGGGTAAGAAGTTAAAGAAATATAACTGCATCAGCACACATATAAAACATTATTCCTATCTGCATCAAATCCTTTTAAGCTATTGGGTCAAATGGAGATGGTGAGAACTGGAATGATTCTTAGTGCTAGTCTAGACTCAGATTAGTGACAAAAAGGACATAATCTTGTCAGACGGACTAAGAAGACATGTTTTTATTATTACAACAGAGTTTTATTTGTTGAGAGTTTCATAGTAACCAAGCTAATCTGAAAATACAGAGTTCACAATGCACAGGGGTGTTCATTGCATAACTGAATGCAAACCACAATACAGTGTGTTATATTTCAAACTTAAACCACAAAGTGACGTAATAGAAAAGTTTGATATGTTATCTGACAATAGACCTATAATCAGCACAAATATTATGTTTGTTAGCTGTTGCTTAAAAAATAGAATATTTTTGACAGGCCTAAATTGCTTGGTTTTCTATTATTAAAAATTCAATGGGAGAGGAGCGTAGCAGGCCTGAAGATCCTTACTTAAAAAACACAAAAGCTCCAGAAACAAATGAACAACAAATAAACAAAACTCTGTTATTATATATTGATATACACAGGGCAAAAAAACACATGAGCTTACAGAAGTATCTAATGTAAAAAAATTGTATTTCTGTTGTTGTCTGTGTGAGATTAAGCTGAAAACATCTTTTTTTCTTTTAAAGAGATAAAGCTTTTTTAATATTCATTGATAGATACAAGATTCATTGGCCCTGGCAGGCCTTTGATGCTGATATAACCACTCTTGTCCCCAGCTTTACCCCTCCTCACCACTTTTTTTTAAAGGAAGGGAAGCTAATTGGAAACAATCCAGCTGAGTTATATTGGAATTAGAAGAGTTAGTCATTAAACAACAGATTCGTAACAATATGGCTCACAGTCTGTTCTCATTTACTTTCTTCCTTGGGATTAATCCCAATGAAATCCCAAGAATTGCTTTGAGTTACGCCCCTAAAATTAAAACCAGAATGAGACCTGTGGATTTTACAGACCAAATCACATGATTATTTGCTGTTAGTCAGAAGTTTCTGTGTATAGGCACTAAAAGTCATAAACCTCTTATAACAGCAAGGATTTTTGGCCAGTTTTCGATCATCTTTTAATACCAGATGTTCTTGGTCCCAAATGAACAGGAACTAGCTTATGGTTTTGTATCAAGGAAACACAAAAATCTGTGGTTTTGTACTGTTTGGATTGAAACTAGGTGATACTGAATAGACTTGAGGAAAACTTGTTTTGTGGCATTCAAAGAAATGAGGATTTGAAATCTATAATTTTTCAATATTTAAAAAAGAAACATTGTTTTGATTCTGAACCATGAGCAAATCAAAGTGATTGAAGGGCTTTCTTTTTTCCCCTGTAGAAAACTATGTACAACAACATACTATATGGTAGAAAAGCAAAATAAAAGTCCTGAATAGTTGAAATCATTACCGGTTTACACTGTAGTGCTTGATGTGCCAAAGCTTTGATTGTTCCAGGTTATAGTTTGAAAGGTACAGAAAATCTGTTATACCTGACTCTATGTATTTTACTTAACTCGATGGCACCTGTTCTGGGAACTCAACTAACAAAAGCTACAAAGTAGTTCACAAACCCTATTCCTCAATGAATACCTTGATTTCTTTGGGAAGACATATTCAGAAACATAGGTAAGTGATCAGAAAGCTTTAGATTGGGCATAAATTGATAGGTCACAGAGATGAAGGTTGGAATATCCCCCAGAAACTTTTTACCCAACTCCCTGTGCTGGTGCAACCCCTTCAGGTACAACTGCCTGTAGGAAAGGCTTAATGCTATGAGGACTGAGTTTTGAAGCTGAAAGTCATTTAACTGAGAGGAATTTAATGACTTCTCAGGTATTCCTCTTTACCTGCAGCAAGGGACATCTCATTTCCAGCCTTTTGCACAGTCTTAGCATAGCAAAAAGCTTAAATCTTCCAGTAGTTCCTAGCCAGACCAGCCCTCCTACCACATGAAACTTCATCAGGATTGTTAGTGTTCAACTGTGACAGCAAATTGTTATAATCTTGTCATTCTCCTTTCTCTGATTCTATGATGATGAGTACAACAAAAGAAGGCAAAAGTTAGGATCGCTCTCTCACTACTGAAAGTACATAGAAATGTTCTGAGACTTGAAATATATTGGTAACAAACACATCAGAAGCCTGAAAGTCTAAGTGCAAGAAAAATTTCCTTAGAGATTTTTAAGAACTCATACTGCTCCAGAGCCTGGATTGTAATCATTAAGGGCAACATTCAGAAGAAGAAATTTAGCAGCACTTTAAGGATTAAATAAAGGAAACTTGATGATCTTCAAGGTCCCTTCCAACCTGAACCATTCTATGATTCTATGATCTAAGCTGTTGCCTTCCCTTAGATGAGTGAGCAGTTATGGCTTTGGTTGAATACCCATCTGAAAGACAGGGCTATTCATGCAGCATTCAACATTGGGCATAACCAGCTTTAAATGTATGTTGAAGTCCTTCAGCAGGACTTCTCATACTATTCTATGTCAGTAATAAAAATCCTGCCTGTGTCATCTGAGTAAAATGTAATAAATATTTTTAAAAGTTACAGTAACCTTTTTCTAAAATTGAAATGGAGGAAAAATATTTATTAGCTGGTGTGATGCAAACAATCTCCATAGTTTTGTACGGTGTACTATATACACT
Organism: Vanellus vanellus; assembly: GCF_965231255.1. Taxonomy (NCBI): domain Eukaryota; kingdom Metazoa; phylum Chordata; class Aves; order Charadriiformes; family Charadriidae; genus Vanellus; species Vanellus vanellus. The sequence goes on from NC_138905.1 coordinate 116,372,314, forward strand.
CTTTGTGGTTTCAACATTACATTTATTACCATAGTAGTGACTCTCAAGCAGTTGCTCAGAGCTTTTTGATGTGAAGTCACTTTGAGGTTCTATTACTCTGATCAAAACTGAATTTTGAGAAGTAAAGCTGGCTCTTTTGAGAAGTATTTACTGATTTTAACTGAAACAATATTTGACTTAAGACTACAAGCCTGAATGTTAATTGTTTCTATACTTCCAATTCGTCCTCGTACCACATATTTTTTCAAAACTCATGTAAACCAATATGGGGCATGAGTTTTGTAATAGGGGACATTGTTTCATGTTCATACTTAGATACATGTTTATTTCAAACTCACAGACACTATAAACCGAATGAATTAAACCACAGTGGTTTACATGCATGCGTAAAATAAGACAGAAGTGGACGTGAATAAAGATTCACAGTTACCTACACCTCACTTTGTGAGGTCTTCAAAGTACTTTTGATAATTATCCATTGCAACACCATCTTTAGCTTTTGAATATTGCAAATAGCTGATACTGTTTTTTAAATTTAGTCTTCTGAGACTCAAACCAAAAAGATTTTCCCCAACTCTGTGCATCCCCACATCCCTTTTTAATTTTTTTTTGTATGACAACAATGCTTAAGAGACCCCCAGTGACATTAGGGCCAGACCTGTACAAACATAAGAGACAACCAGTGCTACAGATTGGTTTTAAACATGTTTTTTTCTTGTTTATGAGGTTGGTGGAATTCTATGCTTTTGCTCTCCTATTCCTTCTGGTTACAATCATTCATTTGCAAAGTTTACCCAGAAGTGTCTAGTTTACTGTAACTTTGCTTCTAGCATCCGTTCTGGCAATGATTAATGTAACTGACCAAGATTCTGCGATGCTGAAGTGTTAGAAGCTACAGAAGAGAAACGACTTTTTCTGTTCATTTTCAGAATTTGTCTCCCAGATGTAATCATAATTACTATTTTAAGTCTGTAACATCTAGTCTTCTTTTCTGTTGGTCTTAATTTGAAAGAGCAGTAGCTGTGGTGTGTGGCACTTCTGTTGGCAAGAATCGATAATCATGAACATAATGCGAACTAGGGAGTTTATATCCGGGAAAAAACAAGACTTTGCATATCAGAAAGAGGTTTATTCCAGGTCAAAATCACTCCAGTCTCGAACCACCTCTTCCAAACCTGGATATCCTCCAGTCCTACCTAGTTTGTGTGTTTGTTAAGCTTGTAAAACACAGCTAAGGATGCTAAACCCTCTCTCCAGAAGCATAATCCAGTCTTTTTGCTTTTTGTCTCTATACCTTTTGAGTTTTGTGAAGTCTAAAGTTGTAGGCCCCATAGTTTGATGAGTAAGAAATGGGAAAAGGGAGATAGAAATTTATCACTCTTTTCCTGCAAGAATGCCCTTCTCAATAAATGAAAGATGGTTTCCTAAAGTACCCCTTACAAACACCTAAAAGAACCTTTGGATACATAAAGCCAGGTCTTTGTTTGTTGCATATCTGAGGATTTCTCAAAATTATTTGTTAATGCAAAGGAAAACGAAAGAAGAAATATTTGTGCTAATGCACTTATTGCAGTGTGGGAAACAAGGAAATTAAAAGCCTCTTGTTTTTCATGAAAAGGAGAGTGGTCACAAATATTCAGAGACTTTACTAGCACACACCCAGAAAAGATCAGAAGCAAAAGTGTGTGCAGTCCCTTGCTCCCAAGATAAGCCTTAAGGGAACATACTCTGTTTTAGAAATCCAGCAACTCAGATGGCCACATTTAATAGTTTCATGGCTGTTGAAAAATATTATTTTGTCTATATTGACCAAACCAGTAGAAATTTTTTCAAAAGAAGTAAAATCTTTCAAAACAGAATAAATTCCTTCGAAGTGAATAGTGCTTATTCAATCTACCACTCCCCAGAAGTCTCATTCCTTTACTGTAGTGACCATGTTAGAGGTGGGACAATAGTTCAGGCCATGTCTGCAGCTTCTGTGCAGAAGTTATAATTAAGGACAATAATTAGTCCCCATTCCAATTGTTGTTTGTTGAAAAGGATACATTGTACAGAAAGCAGAGCTAGAGTACTAACCCATGTCAAATGCCCTATCATTGACTCATCACACACTAAAACACCTTTACAACAGACATAAATAATACTGGAATCGAGATGTTGCTAGGCTGCATATATCACAGATACAAACCAGAGCTCTGTAATTCCCTTCTGTAACTCTTTACTTAATAATTAACAAAATTATAGGCTAACGCAACTTTAGAAGTCTAAAGTTCTGGATCTCTCACCAACTCACCTCCAACAGAGTTGGTCTTCTTAAGTAATCATTAATGCTATTAGGTGATAAAACACGATGATGAAGTGCTACGGCAATGCTGTCTTACAGTGTGAGGTGTTATAAAGATTCCAGGGACATCATCATGAACAATCCTATAAGATGACTCCTTTCTTGTAATATGGGAACACAAATGATGTGTAATTGAGAGTTTTACATTAAAGGTACATTTCTTATTCCAGAATGATTCAGCAGATGAGGTGTAAATGTTAAACAACCGCAGTGATGTCATCGCCCCACATGTAAACCTCTGGAACAAGACCCTGGCAACACAGGTAATGATGTTACTGTACTATAAGTAAGCCAAATATTGTTTAAGCAGTTGTAGTACAGATTTCCCTACTGCAAGCCAAATGGACTTGCCAAAAAGTCCTCCTAAGGCTTAATAAATAATAATTTAACCATGATCTATATGTCAATAAAACAGCTGAATCAGCCTTTATAACTCTAGAGAGGATTCAGTACCACAACAAATGTTCAGGTGACTTACCTAGCAACACTATACCAATCAATCTTTGTGTTTGCATGATTCACGTAAAGGCTTCAACATGTTATTTTTATTCATATGGGTATGCATGGATTGTCTGACAGGAAGACTTTTCATCATTCCCATATTTCATGGGAGAAAATGCAGATGTAAATTACCCTTCTCCTAGGAGCAGTGAAGAGCAAACCCCACCATCTCAGAGAGGAGAGAATTTCCAGTGAGGTATGCACTTCCAAGGCAGGAAATTTTATGGAGCATGTCCTAACTCCAGATATTTTATATTTGACTTGAAAGCTTCATTGCCTAGTTAGTATTTCCTTCCTAGATAGCTGTTGCCTCTTTAGTTTCAAAAGCCATGATATATACTTCAGAAGAGTGAACATGGCAACTAACGCTGTGCCAAGCGATAGAACAGAATTCTCCCTTGCTTTCACTACTTTCCCTTCAGATGGAGCAAGAAACATCTGTGCTATAGATGGCCATAGCTGTATTAGAGATTGTTGTTTCTTATGAGTCAATAATAAAGTCTCTAAAAAGCTGCACTTATGTTCTTGGATAACACAGGCCCAACTTAAATTTGAAACCAAATTTTATTTTCAAAAGTTAGGGCTTTTTTTTTTTTTTTTGTATTTTTTTATTTCATGCAAACTCAAGCTATAATAAGTTTCAAAGTTCTACCAGTCCATAAAGTTTAATTTTATTTCTTACTCTTTTTCAACGACTCCTAAATACAAAGTGAACATAAAAATTGAGACCAACCATTAAAAACCCGCACGCTTTCCCAACAGCAACAATAAGAGGTAGGATACTTAAGCCAGATATTATTCAAATTCTTGCTTATGCATATTTCTACTAGGGCTATAAATCAGAACAGACCCTTTCTTTCTAGTCACATCAGAAATGTTACAAGAATTGAGAATATGACCATATCTCAGCAACATAAACTTCCAGCAGAAATCAGAATGCACAGAGGTGCATAACCATAGCAAATAACAGGAATAAAAAATGTGTACACCTGAGTGAATTTTCCAGGAACACCTAAAGCAAGCTGTGTTCACCCTTCTCCAAAAAGAAGGTGCTTGGCTTTTAGTCTGTAAAGTTAGTGTTCTAAATATTAATCTTCTTCTAATACCATTTGCTCTGGAAGTTTTAAATCCTTTTGATAAACCTTTCCATGGAATTTGACTGAGTTCCCCAGTTATGAAGTGAAGAGGTATGTCAGCACCACTTGGCAAGCAAAACGTCCTTGTTTTATAATAGAGCTTACCTGCAGAATAAGTCATATTTAAGACAGTACAGTATCAAATTTGGGCCTTATTTTCAAGTGGCCAAACACTATTCATTTAAGCTTCAAAGATCAGATGTAGAACCAATGTCTTACAGGGAGACAATTACTACATCAACGGTTGAACGCTGGTGTACCCCAGATGAGCAGCCACGAAATTCTAAAAGTATATATGTATATATTCCAGTTCCAGCACTAAAATGGCGAGGCTCAGATTGCTGTTTTACTTCTGTTTTTAATGACTTTGGAGATTTGGAGGATTATCTTTACATGATCTTATTATTTTCACCAATTAGTAATGTTCTCACAGTTAGTGCAAATACTGTTACAACCAGATTTGTAGTCTGGCTCCCTTCCATCCTCTGCCCCCTTTCTTATGGTGATGTTAGAGGTTTAACTTACAAGTTTGATTTCTGATTGATTGTAGGAAACGAAATTCAGTATAAAATCAGAATGATGCCAGGACTGTGATATGATAACCAGAAGAGTTTCTTTATACTTAAAGTAATACATAACAAACTAATAATCATCAGTCTTTGCACATGTGACAAACCACATTAGACTATTTTTGGCATCAAAAATACATATTATTTTGTCCTCTTCTCAAAGTTCAGAAAATCCTATAAAAACCTAAAGTTGGTACAGTAGGTTTGCAGGCAAAAAACGTCACACACACAAACAACAGATTTTACTACAGGTTCAATTGCTTGGTAGTTTTTGACTCTAGGTTGTTCCCTCCCACCACCATCACCAGTCCCAGCTTTTTTTCTTTTTTTTGAAAGTAACAATATTTACTTATACGAATCATAGATGGAGGACAACTTTCAGGATGAAAACTGCTGTACTTGTGACCTGTTAAATGGCACCCGCTTTTGCATGTTATTTTAATAATATCAGAGGCATTTTTTGGGTGGCTTTTGGAGCAATGATTAATTAACAAATAAACACATAGTCTAAGCAATTTTAAAAAGATAATAGCTTAGTAAAATTTGACTAGAACTGATCTTTTCTATTTGAATTAACTATCAATAATACCAATTTGTTTAACTTGAAATGTTTTGATAAATTACTTATTTTTCAGTTGAACCTTAGAAAAAACTTTGAAAGATTGAAATCTTGTTACCTGAATACTTCAATTATTAAGAACAAATATTTCAATTTTCTTATTGAAGTATGAGTTTGTTTTTCTTGTCTTTGACAGTACAAAACAAAATTGGGTGTCTGGCATTCCAAGGGTTTAACATTGGGGTGTTTAAAATAGCCCTGATGATTTTTTTTTTTTTTTTTTGTACGCCATTTATCTTTCAAAAGGCCACTTCCAGTGGTTTTGGCTGGGCAAGCAGAAGAGTGGAAAGAGATATTATGGTCACAGCAAATGGAGTTCAGATGCAAAGAAGGTAAGAATTACTAGGCTGTAGCATGTTGTTTTAAAGGAACATGTCAGGAACTAGAAAACTCCCTACTCACAGCTGGAGTCTAAACTAAAAGACAGATGGGAGAAAAGTCACGTGCATGACAAAACATGAAGGACAAGAAGGTGATTGAGAGTAGTCAGCATGGATTCACAAAGGAAAGTAATGCTTGAGCAACATGATAACCTCCTACTATGTAATCCCTGGCTTGATAAAGGAGGGGAGAGCCATGGGAATTGTCTACTTGGAGCTCCGTAAGGCTTTTGCATTGTCTCCCATGAAATCCTCATAGAGAAGCTGATGAAGTATAGGCTAGATCAGCAGACAGTGAGGTGGTGTGAAAACTGGCTGAACAGTTGAGTTCAGTGTTGTGATCAGTGGCATGAAGTCCAGCTGGAGGCCAGTAACTAGTGGCATACCCCAGGGGTCAATATTGGGTTCAACCCTGTTAAACATCTTTATTAACAATCTGGGTGATTGGACAGAGCACAGCCTCAGCCAGTTTGCTCATAATACCAAACTGGGAGGGGTGACTGGTACACCAGAGCATCATGCTATCATCCAGAGGCACCCTGACAGGTTGTAGAAATGGGCTGATTGGAATTTCATGCAGTTCAGCAAAGGCAAGTCCAAAACCCTGCACCTGGGAGCAATAATTCTGCAATACTGAAAAAAAAAAAAAAAACCAAAACAGAAAAGTGCATATGATAAGTGCTGTATTACTGACTTGTTTTCATTTTCTTTGACAACAAACCACTGCTGTAAACAGCAACCGCAGTATTCTGTTTTCAGTTCCATTTTTCAAAAACCTTTAGAGGTAATGTCTGAGAAATGCAAGGTCAAAGGGTGATATGCACTGTAAACAACGTTTTGTAAGATGTTTATCACAGGTTAGAAAGCAGAGACAAAAAGTAAGTAGGGTCAGCAAAATCTCATCTGGTGGACATACTGTGAACTTCATTTGCTTCCCAAAACCAGGTTTGAGCCTAGTAAGAAGTAAAAGGGTGGAGACAAAGGGGAAATGAGAATGTATTGAACAATATAAAAAATGTAATTTCTCAGGTTTGCAGATATTTTTAAGCTTTTCCAGCACAATTTATCAAATGGTTACCTTAAAAAGTAGTTTTCTGTCCACTTCCACCTCCCCTTGCCTTTGATACAGTAATGAAAATGCACAAAGAACACCAGACAGACATTAGCAGGTACCTTCAAAACTCTCAACAGCTGTGAAGCTTGAAAATCCTAAGACACTTAACCAAATAGTTCTGGATTTTGTATGTTGCGTGCAATTTGGGACAGTCAAAGTGACATGGCTAGGGTTAGCCTTTCCAACCTCTACACTGGTATAATTCAGTATGACACTTACCCATCCTTCTAAGTCAGGTTCCTGAGGGACGTGTGGCTACATTTTGATGCCAGTCTTCAGTCATCAGGGGATGGGGACCCAAGTGTTTAGTTTTTCTAAACTAGACTTAACACTGACTGGTGATTCTCCTCATTTTCTTGGACTCCTGTACTCTGCAAACTAGTTTACTTGGTGCATCAGACTGATTAATTTTAGACAACCTCTCAGATGAATTATATAATGCATTTGTATAATGTTGAGCACTGTATGATTTTTATTCGTGTCTGGAGTACCATGTCCAGTTCTAGGCTCCCCAGTTCAAGAAAGACAGGGATCTGCTGGAAAGGCTCCAGCAAAGGGCTACGAAGATGATTAGGGGATTAGAACATCTCTCCTATGAGGAAAGACTGAGGGACTTGGGTCTTTTTAGTTTAGAGAAAAGAAGATTGAGGGGGGATCTTATTAACGCTTACAAATACTTAAAGGGAGGGTGCCAGGGGGGTGGGAACAGTCTTTTTTCAGTGGTGTCCAGTGATAGGACAAGAGGTAACGGGCACAAATTGAACATAGGAAGTTGCATCTTAACATGAGGAGGAACTTTCCTTTGAGGGTGGCAGAGCACTGGAACAGGATGCCCAGAGAGGTTGTGGAGTCTCCCACTCTGGAAACATTCAAAACCCGCCTGGACACCGTCCTGTGCAACCTGCTGTAGGTGACCCTGCTCTGGCAGGGGGGTTGGACTAGATGATCTCCAGAGGTCCCTTCCAAATCTGACCATTCTGTGATTATGTGATACTGACAGTGTAACATGAAGACAAGTGTTCCCAACACAGAAGGACTTATCAGGTGTGTGAAGAGTATTTGATATCTGTGATAAAAGCAGCTTTGTACTTGTAAACTATTAAAAGCACAACAGATAGATTAAGTTGTAGAAAGGATAGGTGAGGCAGGGATATGTTACGACACCTGCTCTTCACATAAAAAATATCTGCTTTTCTTTCCTCATACACCCTACAGGAAAGATGAATGATATTTACCCGTCTTTGGCTCTGGGAATTTGTGGCCTAGAAGTGTACCATGTTACACTTTTAACATGCTTATAGGGAGTGTCTCAACAGAGCAGTAGTCTAGAAAGAGTATTTTTGTTTTCTCAAGTGATTCGTGCACAAGAGAGGGCCAAATTGAAACCAACAGTTAAATTTCAACCAGGCACCTTCTAGCACCACTCAGACCACACTTCCAAATCAGAAACTCTGCAAAGAGAGTTCAAAATACATGTCTGTCTGACAAGACCAAAATCTAATACATGTCCTGGCATGAAGTCAAAACTCAAAGCATCTTGCCAAAGCCTGCTTGCTAACAAAAATTCTAAAAGGAAACTCGCTATGCAATATAACTATAAAATACAGTCAGATCTGTGGTTTTGTATGGTTACCTGAAATACCTCAATGTCTGTTACTATAACCCCAGCCTGGCTAAGCTAACCCAAGATTGGATAAGTTTACAGATACCAAACAGATGCTTCCTTAATATAGTGCTAGTCTTTGTGTAATATAAGACATAACTCAGTTCTCTTCGCTTAATTAACTACTGCTGTACATGAAAAGAAAGCTCCAGGTTGCCTTTAATTACATGTCTAAAATCAGAGTTGTCTTCATCAGACTGTTAAGGAGAGGAGGAGAACTCTGTTTAGTATTTTCTAAAGTAATAACTGGTACTCTTTAGCACTTTGACATTAGAGAAATAGATGTTGCGTTATAGGAAGAGTCATTATAGCAGACTACATATCGAGAAAAGCAATATTGCCATCTTCCCTCACTGAAGAGTTGCAGGGTTGTTTTCCACCCCTCATTTTCAGAACTGTCAATCTTTCTGAAGTATAGGTTTGTGGAAGTAAACCCTCTTGACAGATGAAATGATGTCTCACAGTTCCTGTGGAAGATTATGTTCAACCACAAGGAGCTAACATTATAGAGAGTGATTTTCCCTGTCTGTATCAGGAAATCAATCAGATGCTCAGAATTCAGTCCAAGAATTTCAGGATGCTGAAAATTCTGGTTAGTTGTTTATGGAGCTGCTGCTGCGCACTTGGTTTGCTTAAAAAGAAAGATGTTTTAAGGCAATGTGATGAGAAATAGAGTCTTATTTTTCCACAGGATTTTCCTTTCATTATGCATTCTTGTATGTTTATGTATATATAAAGATACCAATTAAAATTTTGCAGGAACAGTCAACTTCTAAGAAGTTGATTTTATCTTGTCAATGCTACAGTAATATTTTAAGAGAATATGTTCAAAGCTTACTGGATTGAAATATTCTCCCCATCAGACATATGTCTAAGAAAGTGATGCTTGTTTTCCTTTGTAGCCTGTACCCAGAGTCAAGAGATATTCTGGCTTGCAATGGATATGCAATTTCAACATGACATCAGGCATTTCTTATTGCCTTTCTCCAACCAGTGACATCAACAAGCTCTTTAGCTTTATTGTCAGTGATTTTGATAGCTATGGTTTCTCTTACATTTTCAAGATTACTCTTGAAATGTTCGCTGGAGGTCTCTTAAATGAACCAAGATTTGAGTTATACGGAAAAATACCCCAAAGGGGAGTTCTACTGCTTTCTTCCTATTACTGTGTTAAGCTGAGATGCCTGCTCCTGTCATATAGACCTTGCAGGAGGCTGGACTAACACAGTTCTTATGTACACTATTGTAAACTTGAAGAATTCCACTAAATCAGAAGAGCTACTTTCCTTTCTTTTTTGTTGGTGTTCTGTTTTTTTTTTTTGCGGGGTGGAGGGGGTGAGTTTTTTGGGGGGTTTTGCCTCTTGGTAGCTCTTTTACCTCACTGAAAAGGCATAAAGAAAATGGAAATAGCTGTTAGAAGAGATAAAGTATTCTAGAAAGAATTATGCTAGAATTCTTGTAGGCCAGCTATGGTTGAGGGAAGAAAGTAGAATCTTAAACAGTGTTCAAGTTTATTTTTAACCTTTTGATTGCATCTAGCCACTGGAGCCAGATTGTAAACTGCAGAATTGCTGAGACAGTCACTGAGTATCAATGACCAGTGGTCTGGGCTAATGTTCAAAAGGAATATAATCATATAATCATAGAATCATAGAATGGTTTAGGTTGGAAAGGACCTTGAAGATCATCGAGTTCCAACTCCCCTGCCATAGACAGGACACCTCCCACTAGACCAGGTTGCACAAGGCCACGTCCAGCCTGGCCTTGAACACCTCCAGGGATGGGGCCTCAACAACCTCTCTGGGCAACCTGTTCCAGTGCCTTACCACCCTCCAAGTGAAAAACTTCTTCCTAATGTTCAATTTGAACCTGCCCTCTTCTGGTTTAAAGCCATTCCCCCTCCTCCTATCGTTATATGCCCTAGTAAAAAGTCCTTCCCCAGCTCTCCTGTAGGCCCCCTTTAGGTACTGGAAGGCCGCAATAACTTATCTGAGCTAAAGGGTCAGAGAATCAGAGCCAGCAAACTTATACTCATTTACTCCACTACAGTGTATGTATTAATCAATATTAATGATGCTACAACACCCACCCCTGCTTTCCATGCAAAGTCCACACATTTTCCAGTTTAAGAACTTTGTCATGATGATTGTGAAAAGTTTCGCCTTCTGAGTTTTTACTGCAGTTTATCACTAGACACACACTTAACCAGAACAAGCAATGTGAAAGATTAAATGGGAATTCAGACGAGGACTCATTTTATTTTGATTTTTCTGAAAAAATGGTCACAAATAACATACAATCAGAAGATTGGTGTTTCCAACCCAGAGCCTCATTTATTATTGGTCTATAAGATTATTCATTTACATATTTTTTCCCCAGTTACCACTTGGATCTCTTCAGGATTCCCTCTCCCCCACAGTCTGTGTTATTCTCAACCAAAGAATGACAACAGCATTAGCAAGTCTTCCAGGTTTTTCTTAAGAAAAATTATTCTGATATAAGTCAAAGAGATCCATCTTTTTATATTGTTCCAATAGAAACAAACCTGCTTTTTTTTGTCTGTAGCTGCACACCTTGAGGAAAAACCACACAGAGCATATGACACATATAGGAAGCTTTGATGAATTATCCTGCATCTCAGACACAGGAACATTTATTCACCTCTTCTTGGTGGTGTGTTAGCCAGGCTTACCTCACCATCAGCTGAGCACCTGCAGACAGAAAGTTCTGGGGTTACTTACATGGTGCTTTTCTGCACTATAACAGGCTAGAGAGCATCTCCGTATCAAACTGCCTGAAAGAATAGGTAAGGAGTCCTTTAAAAGGTATGGTTATATTCAAGCAACATCTACTGTACAGCGGTAGAGTTGCATTCCATTTAAGTAACACTAAGGTACATTTTGACAGGAAAACAAAAACACCCTTTAACACTACTGCCTTAGATCGCAACATGGACAATGTAAGTTTTCATAGGTCCATATGTTCAATGTGGACATGCAACACTTCTGTACTACTTGAAACTTATTAAAATATTCACTTTGCTAGTTTAGTGAACCATCTGCAAGCTCCTATACTTGCAAACTCCTACATTTTTTTTTCCTTTTTTTTTTTTTTTAAGGGCTGATTGGCACTTTTTGCCAGAATCTGATCAGATCTGGTCGGGTCATATTTCGTATACATTCCATGGAAATAAACTCATTATCCAACCTAGACACATGATACCTTAAATATCATCAAAAACAGCCATCACCTTCCTGACTAGCTCCTGAACCTGGCCTAGCCACTTTACTATGGTTTCAGGAAGATATCCTGATAGTCAAGTATACAAAGAGTCGTTTAATATAAGGAGCCATACAAGATCACATACTGATGAAACACTTCACTGTGTTCTCAGTCTATTCATGCTAAAACATGCATTTCTGTATGTGGTAACAATGGAACAGAATTACTTGTGTATAAGATGGGCATCACTGTTTTGAAAGGAAATATGGTCTTAATGGGTTGAATGCTTATATAACTCATTATCCTTTGCATAAAGAAAAGTCTATCTTTGTATGCAATAATATCTTCCAAAAAGAAAATGGGAATAAAAAAAAAAAAAGAGGTCATATGTCATAGTGATTTAATATGCTGTTTTTATGCTGTAAGATAACTTTTTAGTACTGTTTGGGGATTTTCAATGGACAGAAGTTCAGTCATAAATATTGGCATGACTAACAGGTAATTGCAGAAGCATGGAGCTCCCAACACTGTCAGTGAACACTTTCCAATGGTGTACAAGAATCCTGGAATTCAGCAGATTTGTCTCAGTGTTTCCCAGAAGTGCAGGAGGTGAGTTTGATAGCACCATTATCACTGTTCTTCCCAACAATGCCATCCATGAGGGGCTCAAAACATGAAATCTTCCTGTCTCCACTGACTGGGTGTGCAGCCTCTTCCTTTTATCTGCTTATCAATGGGGGGTACAGGAAAGTATGGGATAGTGGAGTACCATCTGCTAGGAGAAGAAAAGCAGAGCACAGCCTGCAATTAGATTATTTTCCTCTCCCATCTGTCCTATCCATCTACTCATTACTAAAGTGGTTCATGACTTACACAGTTTCTTTTGCCTTGGTTTGCTGACTTTCAGTAGAGATTTTAGTTATAATATCTGGCAGTTTCTTATGCCAATGTCACAAGAGTGCCATTCAGCACTTGCTGTTTCTTTTTCACCTACACTGTGGCAACTATAAAGTCCTTTTACACCAACTGTTCTTAATGAAACAGAGAAGTCAGACTGCTCATCTTCTGAGGTTTAGGAATAATCGGGTTCTTTACTCTCCAGAAGTGGGGGGGGGGGGGAGGAGGAGGAAGAGCAAACTGCTCGTTGATTATTAAAACCACCTTAATAATCAATGCAGCTATTGTAACTAAACCCTCTGATCTTGGTGAAAGAACACTGCTTCTTTTATGAGATTCGAAGTTTCAAACTTCTTCCACTGTTTTTATGAAAGTTTTAAATTAACGTATGGCTACCATGTCCAACCATATGCTAATATAGAAAGAGATTCAAGAGCACACTTGCATGTTAACTATAGTTATCTATGAGGAATACACTGAACAGAGTTTTTCCAATTTTTATTACTGCTGAAAATGGACATACTGCTCCTTTATGTTATTAATAGTAAGAATAAAAGTTTAAAAGCATTAAATTGAGCAAGAAAATCTTCAGGGCTCTGGCAGACCTTGTGTTGTCCTTTTAGTAGAAATTTTCACACAGTCTGTACAGAGGTTAAAAAACACACACAAAAAATCACACCATTAGGAGAAAAATGTCTCAGCTACTGTCTAAGAAGAGAAGATGAAAATTGTCAGTGGGGAGGAGTTTCAGAAGCAGCAGCCTCTCCAAGAAGCCTGAATAGCGGAAGGAGAAACACTAGGGAACAAGTCCACAGGTATAAAAAAGATGTTACTGTCCCTCTGAGTTTCATATACAACTCAGCAATTCTGATTGGGCAGGGCTGAACATACTTAAGTATATTGAATTATTTGGACACATTAGCAGATACACAGTCTTTTCCATTAGGATTGAAAGGTTGTAAGGGAGAGATGTCTGACTACTTCTAGAAGCATCTAAAGATGAAATACAGCAGGAAAATCAAGCCTGGATCAGTGATAAGAAACTCCCACTAATGCAAGTAAACTAAAATATGAAATACAAATAGACTAAATTTATTGGTATCAAATAACATATTTCAGAGATCACTCCTTGCGTTAAAAAATTACTCAAAAGGAAAAGGTATTGTAAATGTGGTAATTCAAGTAGAAGTCAAGTATTTCTCTTTTTTTGGATGAATAACTATGGACAGCTACTGTATACATTACACTAGATAGTTCATAAGTTTAATTTAAAAGGGCTCGGTGTCCTAGAAGGAACTATTCCTAGATTTAAAAATGTGGAGCTCAAGAAACATTGTAATATTATCTTTCAGTAGTGTTCAAAGTTAGAATGTGCGTTACATATCCCTTGTGTTTGCATTGGTTTTCCTCCCATCCCCCTCAGTTTGGATCCCTGTCATTCAATACTGAACTTCTTCTATGCCTTGTATCAGGAACGATGGCTGCTAAACCAGCTCCTGGAATCCAAAGGACAAATGAACTCACAATTGTGTTAAGCAAACATCTGTTTTTTTACAAGACAGAAAATGAAGTTACAGGAGATGATATTTCCCCTTTGAGTGTTAATATACATTTCATTAGCAATTTTTGCTTCTATGTGAACTATTTCCTCTCTAATTCTTCTAAACTGGGGAGCGGGGTAGCCCACAGGAGTGGCAGGAAGACTAGTTTTTCTTTTCCACCATTTAATGTTTCTTGTGTAAGTAACATTGGCATATGCTTTCATAGCATCATTTCATTTTAGGTGTCTCGGTGCTTTAAGGCCACTGGGTTGTGATTCTGGTCTCTACGCATTTGACGCTTTTACAGTATGAAAAACTGTTAAAAGATATGCTTTCAGTGCTGATGTGCAAGATGTCTCTGGCTACAAAGAAAGGCTTCCTAAGATGAAGCAAAACATACTTTTCAGTAAGCATCTACAATGTACATTAACACGAGCTGCAAATGCTGTGATTAGATCTTCTATGATGTTCTTCGTTGAGCATGTCTTAAGCACAATACTGAATTTCCTCATGCTTTAAGATTCTACACAACCCACATCTTAGTGCCATGATATGCCTCCTGTTTCTCTGTAGCAATTACCTGGTAAAATACAGGGGTTTAAAATAGCAAAATATGTAGTATTCTTAAAATTAGCTGTTGTAAAATGTAATGCCCCAAGACACGTCCCTTTACCATTTTTTTATTGTTACAGGCTTCATTTAGAGGAAAACTTAATTCCTGACTCCAAAATATTCCAATTTTCTTTTCAGTATGATTGCTGAGAATCTCTGTCAATGCAAACTGTTCTTTCATCATTTGATGCAAAAAGTCTGGTAAGGAGCAAGACCACTCCCTGCTTTTCACTCTTGTTTCATACATGAAGTTCATTACGTAGTGGAAAGCTTTGTTGGTCATGGAGACTTAAAGTCCTCAAAACTACCTTGGATCAATAACAGCCATGTAACTTTCTGATAACTGAATGCTGCAGTTTAGAGCTGAGCCAAGTGGTCACCACTCAGTCCCCTGTGGAAAACTAATGAAGTAAGAAAGCTGCTGTTCTGGGTGACCTCATCAAAGAGACAGTGGTAGACGATAAATTCCCCTCCAAAAGGAAAGCAAGAAGCAGACATGCCAGATCCGAGCTGAACTGCACCAATCTGGGACAGGGAATTTCAGTCTCCAAGGGTGTCCGTAAGCAACTCTTTTGCATATAATAAATTCTAATTTTCCTACTATGAAAAAAAATGACAAATTAAGGCTTCTTTTTCTGGCAGTGTGCAAAGTAGGTCTATTTACAATCCAACCATGATTATACTAGGAAAACTCTGAAAATAAAAGTATCTCAACACAGTCGTATACACATTCTCTCTAGGACTGCATGGCCTTTTATTTCAGATATTCTTGTATAGATACATGCCTAACTTTAGATATGTCCTTAAGTCTTAATCCCTCTTATTATCTGGCATGTGTCTGCAGCAAAAGACATGTGTTTCCCAGAATCTAGGATGAAATAAATAATTTACTAGAACATCAAAACATTTCAACATTTAAATCCCAAATCTTAGCCACATTGCACAATAAAGGTAAACTTGTTTGTTTGTTTGTTTCTTCAGGAAAGAAAGAGCAGCACTTGAAAAGCTAACAATATTTGGTAACATTAACGTTTTTCTTTCACTGAGATTTGTGGAGAGATAAAAAGAGCAAAAAATAAATCTAAAGAATATTGCAACAGAATTAATGCTATTGGGTTAATTGGGTTATATTTTAATTAAATAAATAATATTATAATTAATTGAGTTATATTATAATCCTATAAATCAAAACATTTTAATTTGGAGTTGGAGAAAGAAGTTTATGATGAAAAAATCAGTATCAGTTAGAAATTGCTGAGGTTGTTATGTATTGCAGAGGGAAGGGAACAATTTTGTTTGGATATTTCATGATTCATTCATAGTTTCTGTTTTCATCTTTTACAGTTAAGGTTAAAACAAAATATTTGTATAACATACCGAAGATATTTCAAAAGGCAGGAATAAATACATATGACAAGTGAAACTGGAGACATTTTTGCTTGCCATGTACTTAAAATACATTTCACAATTAGAGTAGCAATTAAGCGTCACTACATTGTTATTCATGATGTAATCTCAGATGGGAAAATGAAATCACACAAAATGTTTTTGATTTTTAAGAAAATCAGTAAGTGACCACATTTAATAAATATCACTGCAAGACATTGGAAAACATTTCTGCAGGGATACTATGAATTTTCTCCCTTTAAGTTCTTAAGCTTGAAAAAATTCTGGTTACAAAACATGATAAATAAGCAACTGCACTAGAATAACCTTAAAGTTGTTTGCCTACCTTTAGATTATTAAATGGAGAGCTGTGTTAACCAGTTTGCTTATTTCATATCTATGAAAAACACCTCTTATCCAGGCATTAGAAATACTAAAATTCAAGGTCATATTTTAACAGATCTTTCAAGGCTGCAGAGTGCAGACTAAGCCATGAGTGGTCTTCCATCATAACTCCTTGAAGCTGGGTAGACTAAGAGGAACTGCAGCTGTCATTGGTCTCAGGAAGGCTAAGGACTGTCAGCTTTCTGGGGAGGGCACTGGCCTCATGGAGGAGTATCTTTTCTTCACACATCAGATAGATAGATAAGATAATTAGCTACTTTGAGTTAATGGAGTTTTTTATCTGCCTGTCATGATAGGTCCTGGGGTACTGATGTCAAAAAAACAAAAGAAAAACAAAAACAACCCGTAAAACAGATGAACAAAAAGTCTGTAGTGCACACATAGAATTCCAAAGGCATTTCTTTCAAAATGACTTCCAGTTCTCTACCTAAATGTACTGCAATCCTAACTGCCTGATTTTTCTGCTTTGTAACAATTTTTACGAGAATATGAACTACCAAGACATGTGCAGAAATGTTTTTTATATTCAGGCTAAGGATACATTAGTTTGACTTATGCAAAATACTTTATATATAAAACATCTTATAGTGTGTAGATATATATTGCAGGCACTATAAGACCGATTTCTGGTCCTTGGGCAAAAGTGAAAAAGAGATAAAGCTTTACCACCTGTAAAGTGATCTGTCTTTCTACAATGGGCTGACCATTTCAAAAAGAGCGTACTTCACTATCAGTGAAAGTTGTGTATATACGAATTTGAAGACTCCAATGATCTATTTTATTCAGTGAGAGTACAGGATTTTCTAATATTTTGCTGCAGTAAAGTTTTCCTTAGAAAGATATTTGTACTCCTTTGCCTTAGAAAGGTATTTGTACTCCTTTGCAACAGGCTCAATATAAAGGAAATAGTTACAGTACGAATAGTGATAATAAAAAAAACACCTCAAAATTGTCTACATATACAGCTGAAGCTCTGCCCTTCCTACATTTAAATATAGTGCAAATAAAGGCTTATGGTAGAAATGATCATAACGTTCCTGCTGCTCACATGGGTCTAAGAAGGCCCTGCAATATGTTAACATATTAGCAAACCTGATGTCTTTATCTTCTGCCTACTGGTTTCTTAGTTACCATATTCAGTACACATGGAGAACTAAAAATTTGTCCTCAGGCAGAAGCTAAGAGAAGATGTGAACATCATACTGCCTTTTGCTTGTATTTGGTTCAAGATGTCACTCTTTTCTTTGAGTATTGACTGTTTGAAAAGTTTATTAAATTGATTTATGCCACTTTTTGGCCAGTACAGCAGGAAAAGGGCAATTAAATATATTATGTTGCCCTTATTTCTAATCTATGAAATGAGTACAAAATTCTAAGTCAGTAGCTTCAGCAGGAGCCACAGGAAAAACAAAATTAAAACCATTCAGTCATCTCATAGAACAAAGAAAATATTTCTTGTAATGACTTGACAATCCATGACAAGTCCTTCATGAACCGAAGAATCCACTTAACTGTAGAAAGACAGCTGAAAACCTATAAAGCAACTCAATTTTGGAAACGGATTCCTGCCAAATGGAATTCAATGTTCAAACATGCATCAATAGATAGGCCTTCTTTAGCAGAAAACAAATTACATCTCCTGAATCAAACAAGGGTGTGACCATAACATCCAGATGGTTTTTTTTGTACTCTAGGATATTTTCCTGAAATATGAAGCAGGATCTTACACTGCTGCAAACTTTCAGGATTCATTTAACTGCCAGAAACAGTGGTAATCAAGAAAAAATTCTGTACTCTTCTAGCACATTTCAGCAAACTCAGAAAAAAACCAGTTTAAAATTCATGCAATCTGATGATTTGCATATATTAAAAAAACTTATGAATTTTGAAGCTAAACATTGCAAATTAATTGGCATCAGGTTAGCTTCAATTCACGGGTCAAATGCATTATATGAGCATGTTATGAGCCAGTATCTTGAACTTTACAAAATCTGCCTTCAACAGCTGGAGCAGCTCCTCCAAAAGGCTGTATTGCTGCTAATCTATTCATCTATTTTTTATCTTTTTTTGTGCTCTTTGAAGAAGACAATGAATTTCTCCAGCTGGCAGAGAGTGCTATAACTGCATTACTTATGACATTCCTCGCTAAAGCTTCAGATTGGTGAGGACTGATTAAGCTGATCAAACCAATGTTTGCTTCTGCTGACATTAAAAAACAGATAACAACTCTTGGCATGGCAGTTCCTCTTCCTTCACAGAATAGCCCTGTGCAACTGTACAGGCTGAGAGCAGACGAGATAGAAAGCACTCTGCAGAAGAGAGTTGTGGAGTCCTAAATGTGAGCAAAATCAGCAGTGTGCTCTTCTGGTGAAGAAGGTCAACCACACACTGGGCTGTATTAAAAGACTGCAACACTTAAGTTACAACAATAACTTCAAAGGAAGTTTCCTCATTAAAACTTTTTTTTTTATTATTTATTTTATTTAGAGCTGCTTAATGAATGTCATATACTTTGTAACATGGCATTCTGACTCTTTGGGTATCTTTGCATTAATTTTCTCCCATAGACCAATGGGAAAACATTAGACACTGCTCACAGAACACTTTTTAAAACACACACACACAAAAAAAAAAAAGTTTAAAAAGCCATGAAACAACTCCCCTGGCTTCATTTAAAATGATCCCATGAACATCTACACGTTGAAGAATCAATTCTTACAGAATATTGGGGAACATCAACAGAGGCTGAGGATGAAACGCTTGCTGTCATGTTTCACTGATGTTGGTATATTTATTTACGTGAGTCCAGCCAGGGTGATAAACTATGAGTCAACTAGAGGCAAATATGCACATTGAACATCCTTTAAAAAATGACAGCTAGAACCAATACTAGTTGTATTGAGTAAAATTAGTACAAAGTTAGGATTTTGTTAAGTTTTGTGCACATCAAGATCGGCAACGTTGCAACTGGCACGTCCTAGGAAAAGCAGAATAGTTGATACTTCTTTTTTAACTTTTATATAACAGCTGCACATGAAATCCTTCTACAGCAGTCCTGAACTTAGATATAGCAATAAGTTGTCAGCAAATATTTAAAATAAATATAATTTCTAATAAACATTAAAATCCTGAAGGGAAATAGTCTGACATCAAGCTTTACCTCTAAGCTTTAGAAAAAAGATGCCAACAAACTACTATACTGTCATGGTTCCAGCTGGGATAGAGTTAACTTTCTTAGTAGCATCTGGTATAGTGTTATGTTTTGGATTTAGGATGAGAATAATGTTGATAATGCACTAATGTTTGTGGTTGTTGCTAAGCAGTCAAGGCCTTTTCTACTTCTCATACCACCCCACCAGAGAGTAGGCAGGGAGTGCGCAAAAAGATGAGGGGACACAGCCAGGACAGCTGACCCCAGCTGACCAAAGGGATATTCCATACCATGTAATGTCATGCTCAGCATATAAAGCTGGGGGAAGAAGAAGGAAGGGGGGACATTTGAAGCAATGGCATTTGTCTTCCCAAGTAACCATTACACGTGATGGAGCCCTGCTTTCCTGGAGATGGCTGAACACCTGCTTGCCCATAGGAAGCAGTGAATGTATTCCTTGTTTTGCTTTGCTTGCCTGTGTGGCTTTTGCTTTACTTATTAAACTGTTTTTATCGCAACCCATGAGTTTTCCTTACTTTTCTGATTCTTCTCCCCATCCCACTGAGGAAGGGGGAAGTGAGTGAGTGGCTGTGTGGTCCTAGCTGCCAGCTAGGGTTAAACCACGACATATTCATTTGCAGATGATCATTTTTCAAAATGCGTACTGTCATGATTTTGGCTGGGCTGGCCACTAGAAAGAATGACAGATGCGGTCTTTTACTTCTCTCCTCTTCAGAGAAGGGAGAGCATGTCTCTACGGGGAGAGAAGGACGAGAGAGAAAAGATACTTGTGCGTTTAAAAAAGAAACTGAACTACTTCAATGAAAATAATAAAAAAAAAATAATGCAATACATGCTATATATACAAAACCATATCAAGCTCCCAGGATGAATATCACACCACTGGCAGGCACTAAGAACGTTCCAGACTGGACTCAGTGATGGATGGGAACTGGATTCCAGATCTGGATTCAGGAGTGCACAGATCAGAATCAAAGGCAGAAGAAGAGACAGAGTCCTCCTCGGACGCCAACCACTGAAGAAAGAGAGCTGACCCTTTGATCACTCAGCTCTTATACTGACCATGATGCAGATGGGATGGAATGCCCTGTTGGTCAGTTTTGGGTCACCTGTCCTGTCCGCTCCTCCCCACAGGTACAACACCTCTACACTCTTCTGCTTCTGACCCTTCAATGGGGTCAGAACAAGTATAAGCAAGAGCCTCTCCACATACCATTCCTTGGTATAAATTATAAACAATCAGGTCTTATTGCTCTGTAAGCAGGTACTGTTGGAAAAAATATCCTGTTAATTTCAGAGTGTCCCATTTGTTAGAAGAGGCTGAACTGGAAAGTAAAATCACTGAACAGAGAATTGGTTCTCTTTTACCTTAAATCAGGACACAAACCAACATTTGTATCATAATCCTAATTTTCTAGTTCACCAGACTGAGTGCTGCAGGAGTTACTCTTAACTGTACTGCACTGATGCCATAGTAGTTTCAGTCACCTCCTATCAAAAGACTAGTAAAATCTTTGAAGAGGATATTAATATGTTAGCTGGAGAGAAACATGACCATAAGCATTAGACAAATCATCCTTGCAACTATGGGACTGAAGGTGATTACTTTCCCAGTGATGTATCCAAGGAGAAATTTATTTTTTTTTTGAAAATGGAAGGAAGCAACCACAGTCAAGTTAGGAAAGTCTGACCTGAAAACAGAAAACTGTAAAAAGAAAACATGACTATCAGTGTACAATTTCTGTTGACGGAACATTTTTATGCTACTGTGGTGTCTGCTATGTAGTGGCAATTTCTGAAGTATGACTTCCTCACATAAAGATTACTGAAGTCCTTGCTAGATTCTTGCTAGTTTCATGTATTGTAGTCTGTACAAAAGCATCACATCCTGTTCTGTGGTATTTGAAATTGTGGTATTATACACTTGGAGAACTTCAAAAATACTCAGACTGCACAGAAATAAAGCAACGCTTTTGTGATTTGAGACCACTAAGCCGTTGCTGGTTTAAAATGATGTCCCCTCAAGCATAAGGCAAGTGGACTTTTACTTCTTGTTTCTCAGCTACAACATTCAAACATGCTAAAGAGGTACACTGTATCATCACAAAAACTTCCTGAGGAACAAACAGAACAAATTCAATGGTTGTGCTTCCAGATCTCCGTTCTCTTCATTCTTAACTCCTATTCGTTTTTCAAGTGGTGTTAATTCATAATTCATTCAAGTAGTGGTAAAGCAATATTAACAGAACTTATTTTGACTGCTTCTCGGTGTAAACAGAAGGACTTGGCAAGCATAAGTAAAGAAGCCATAGAAAGAAAGAAAAAGTTAGTTAACTGAAAATGGGCTCTCTGCAGGTTGGTTTCTTTTTAATGGTCTTACAAAAGGATTATAATTGCTCAGGTTTCCTAATTCTATACACAGTGAGATGTTACTGGCTTAAAATTTTCTGAAGCAATCGTTTACTTCCCTTTCCGCTACAAACTATAGCACAATTTCCACTCTGAGAAACAAAATACGATTTATTTGCATAAACATCTTTTTTTTTTTTTTTTTTTAATGTAGGGAAATTGGAGAGGATAAGAAAGAATTAAATAATCATTCTTATAATCCTTCTTCTGCCATCCAAGTGCAACTACAAAGTAGCCTACGGGATACAAATTCATGTAATAGAAATAAAGATAAACTACATAGTGCCAGTAATATAAACTGGATGTATTTTACAGGAGAAAAGAAATAGTCATATCTATTGAGTAATCATTTAATTACTGAATTCATAAGGTGGAGCCATCTCAATTGTATTGAGCAAGAAGAATGGATTTGCATTTCATGTGTTGGATTAAGCTTTGAAGATACTGATTCAATGCCTTCTGTCACCCTTTTCTGTCTGTATACGTCTCCTCAGAAAGTAATCACAGAATTTCAATTTCTCTTTAAACCTGCTACATTCCTTTCTTTTTGCTTTCTTCCTGTGATGAATGTTTAGACAGCAATTCTGCAAACATATTGGGAAATTGTCTTATAGAATCATTTTTAAAATCTATACTAGGCCTCTAAATGTCCTCTAGGAAACAACTGTTTCTTACCATGTTCATGTAGTACCCTGTGGTTTAAACTGTATAGAAAGGGGGGAGTGTAAAATTCTTTGGGGTTTGTTTTGTTTTGTTTTTTTTTGTGGACCGCACTATAACAGTTGATCAGACTCAAAAATCTGTCTAATCAGGGACACTTAAGTACTTCTGTACTTCACTGGAATTTTTGCCATTTCTGGCAGGCTCAGGATAGGTGTCAGCTGGTCAGCTTTGACAAAATTTCTGAACTAATTTAATTTCCTTTCTAAACCTTTCTATTAAGACTGCAAGAAAACCACTTGTAATTGTTCCTGGATTCTCACGTTATAATTCTGAACCTCAGTTATCTGATAAAGATGTATTCCAGAGTGCTCTGTGGCTTTTAAAAGCTTAGCAAGTCAAGAGCTAGCACCTTGCAGATAAGGCTTCATCCCCTACATTCTTCACTCTAGTGAGAAAGGAGGAAAAACAACTGAAGATTCACTTCAACGAGAAAATCACAGGCCAACAGGAAATCATACAAAATCAACAGCTGCTGTCAAATCTAACATAAAAAGCAGATGACTAGTAAAATCAGGTAGATCCTTATGGCAAATCATATATAACACCATATGTAAATAATTTGTGGGGTCTTCTCTTCTCATGAAGGTAGATTTGACCCTTGGCACTGACTTTTATGCCAAAGCTTCAGACGGTTTTTAGTATCACTTTCCTAAAGAATTACAGTTGAAGGACATTTTTTGTGAACTTCATTAGTGCCTAATAGATATGTTTCTGATCTACCAAATAGATGTATTTATTTCTTTCAAACTATCTGAAGTCACTTCTGTATGTTCCTTAGCTTTACTTAACTCGGAACAAGAAGATATTTCAATTCAGTTTTTGTACTTTATTTTCATGAAACTAGTTGCAGCAAGTAACAGGAGGAAGTAATCCTTTTTATGTTTAAACATAACTTGATATAGGTGAGTTTGTGCGCAAGGAATGCAGCTTGATTTCCCTCGTAGCCTTTCATCCTCTAGGGCTCAAGTTTGTCTTTTTCAGTGGGTCCAGGTTTCATGCACATAAGTGCTGGGGAGAAATTCTTTGAAAAGCACAGAAATCACATGATCAGGTGGAACACGACTGAAGTATATGTAGCAGGATCTGAAATATTGTCTTCTACCTCCAAAGAGGGGCAATGTTTCTACCATGGTTATGGAGCAGTTTCTTGAAGATCTGTTTGTTATGCAAGTGGTAACCTCACAGAACAAAATCTGTCTCAAAGAGATGCAAAATAAGTGTCTCAAATTTGAAATCTATATTAAAACAAAACACTAATAAAATTACATTGGTCCCACTATTGTCACCACACAATATGTGATGAAGCCACGTTGCTTAGAAAGCTCCATAAAATGAAGATTAGGAAGCAACTGGAAGGTTCCTTTACATGTAAAGACATAATCTCAAATTCAACAGGCATGCATTACTTAAATTGAAGGTTTCATAAAGTTTCAGCTGTAGCTCCTTATGGGTTTTAAGGGAAATAATGAAGTATTCTCCAAATCGTGTACAGAAACAAAACTTCATGCTACTTTTACTTTTTTGTTTCCCAGTTCTGTGTTAGTTTGGTAAACAAGAGAAAATTGTGAAGGAAAAGAAGACGCAAAAATTTTTACATGATACTCTGCTAGCCTGAGGTAAACTAGCCATCTGCCTAAAAGGCTGTATAATGCATTTATATACAACTACTAAATGCAATTTAAAAAAATGATCCCACTTACAAGAAGGAAATATCCGAAGATGTGTTTAGAGAATCATCAATAAAACACAGGGCCTGTTCATCGTGCCTGAAAATCCACTCGAAGAACTATTTCAAAATCTAAATAAGTCTTAAACTCTTAACCTTTTTGCTCTATGTTCCTTAAATATCCCAGTAAATCTCAAAGGCAAGGACCGTAAACTAGAAAAAAAATAAAAAAGCACCTAAGCTAAACATAGCCACCACTTAGGAGGAAAATTATATTGAGAAATGACACAGCATATACATCATGAAATTTCAATAGTCAGAAAACCTAGTCTTATAAAACATCTGCAGTTTTCTTTAAAGTATAAAAACAGAATCACAGAATCACAGAATTATCAGAGTTGGAAGGGACCTCTAGAGATCATCTAGTCCAACTCTCCTGCTAAAGCAGGATTGCCCAGAGCACATTACTCAGGACTGCATCCAGGCGGGTCTTGAAAATCTCCAGGGAAGGGGACTCCACAACCTCCCTGGGCAGCCTGTTCCAGTGCTCTGTCACCCTCACCGTAAAGAAGTGTTTCCGTGTATTTGAACGGAACTTCCTGTGTTCTAACTTGTGCCCATTGCCCCTCGTCCTGTCACTGGGAACCAATGAAAAGAGCCTGGCTCCATCCTCCTTCAACCCACCCTTTAGATACTTGTACGCCATAATAAGGTCTCCCCTCAGCCTTCTCTTCTCCAGGCTAAAGAGTCCCAGCTCTCTCAGCCTTTCCTCATAAGGCAGATGCTCCAAGCCCTTAATCATCTTAGTTGCCCTTCGCTGGACTCGCTCCAGCAGTTCCCTGTCCCTCTTGAACTGGGGAGCCCAAAACTGGACACAGTATTCCAGTTGTGGCCTCACCAGTGCAGAGTAGAGGGGGAGAATGACCTCCCTCGACCTACTGGCCACGCTCTTCCCTATGCAGCCCAGGATTCCATTGGCCTTTTTGGCGACAAGGGCACATTGCCGGGCCATGGATAATTTACTGTCTACCACAACCCCCAGATCCTTCTCCTCCAAGCTACTTCCCAGCAGGTCAGCCCCTAACCTGTACTGGTGCCTAGCATTCTTCCTCCCCAGGTGCAGGACCTTGCACTTGGTTTTGTTGAACCTCATTAGGTTCTTCTCTGCCCAGCTCTCCAGCCTGTCCAGGTCACGCTGGATGGCAGCACAACCCTCTGGGGTGTCAGCCACCCCACCCAGTTTGGTATCATCAGCAAACTTGCTGAGGATACACTCTGTCCCCTCATCCAGGTCATTAATGAATATATTAAACAAAATAGGACCAAGTATTGACCCCTGGGGGACACCACTGGTTACAGGCCTCCAACTAGACTCTGTGCCGCTGATCACAACCCTCTGAGTCCTGTCCCGCAGCCAACTCTCAATCCACCTCACTGTCACCTCGTCTAGCCCATACTTCCTCAGCTTCCTAATGAGGATGTCATGGGAGACAGTGTCAAAAGCCTTGCTAAAGTCAAGGTAGATGACATCCACGACTTTCCCCTCATCCAGCCAACCAGTTATAACATCATAGAAAGCTATCAGATTGGTCAAGCACGATTTACCTTTGGTAAATCCATGTTGACCACTTCCAATAACTTCCTGTTCCTCAACATGTTTGGAGATGACATCCAGAATGAGTCGCTCCAATACCTTCCCAGGGACAGAGGTTAGACTGTTGATTAGTTCTTTGTTACCACTATGCTAGGCAGTTAAGTGTTTTATAGAATACCAGCTAAAGTTGAGATTATATCTGCAAATTATTTTTTAAAGAAGTTGCTTAAGTTGTACTTCAGAATGCAGTAGTTTAGCTCAGGATTTGCTACTGCTGCTGGGAGTAGCAGTGAAATTAGCTTAACCTACAAAGATACTAAAACCCCTACACACATACATCAACATCAAATATATCATTAATCGACTATATTCAGTTCTTGGAAATGTGAAACTGCCTTACTCATTTTTACTGGCCTCAATAGCAAAACAAATTATTTATTGATGACTGATGTTAGCAGGAATGATAATTCTGTGGAAAGTATTCACATGCAAAATCCTGTGCTTCAGAATGAGTTACCTCCTGGCAACATAGAGATGAACTAAAATTCCTTAGGACATCAGTATTTTTCCCTTTGGCTTAGTTTTGACTCTATTTTCTGAAAATTAATTTAAACACCGCCCCTCCATTTCATCAGAAGTTACATTTGACAAGGACAAAAGCCTCTATGTATTAAAGAATCATATCTGTAAAAACCTTGCCCAGTCTGCATTAGAGATGGCTGCATTCTTATTGAATAAAACTTGAAGCTGACTTCCCTTCTTTTGAATGAAGGGGAAAAAATCAACCTAATAAAACAACCTACTTTTGCAGTTTGTGTTTCTACTGAAAACTGGAAGTGAAGAAATAGTCCGAAGGCAGGATACTCACTTCCTTAGGATTCAAAACTATCAAACACATGTACAAACCTCACACTTAACATTTAGGGAAACATTTTAACTTTCTGAAGAATAAAAAATTCATTAAGTTTTGGCAATTATAAACATTACTTGAGGGTTTGGTTGGGGTTTTTTTGTGTTTTGTTTTTTTTTTCTTTGACTGTTCAGTTGAATAAGCAGGTGCTCAGGAGAAAAAATGTGTTTTATTTAACTTTTGTTTAAAATTTACTGCTTCTATGTTGCTAAAGCCCCATGATTTGTCTGGGGAAATACTCCCTGGATGATCAGCCACTTGAATATACTTATTTCTCAAAAAAAAATGTCATTAAAGGAGAGTTTTTAGTACTTTATGTGAATGAAGGAATGTGCAACCTGACCCCCAAATCTTATCCTGGAAACCCTGTGAGGTGAGTCACAGGTAAGTAAATGGGATTACAGAGCATGGGTTCCCATAGCTTTTACAGGAATAAAGAATCATGATTAACATGTGCCCCCTGTTTCTTTTCTGGCCAAGCTGTTTGTTTGTTAGTTAGTTTTGGCCACAGTTGGAATAAGATTTTAGATGTTGATGTCTGAAGTGTTTTACTATGTCTTTCAGAGGATCCCATCTCTCTGTAGAAGAAGTACAAATAAAATATGGTATTTCTTTCACATCACATTTCAGTCAGATTCACATTTTTTACCCTTCTGAACTGATCTTTGGAAACAGAAGTTTAGAAATGTTTTATGCTTTCACTGTGCCAACTGAAAGAAAAACAAATTTGAGCCATTAGCAAGTTACGAGAGACTATCCAGAGAGATTTCACAAGGCTCCTGTCTGTGGAAAAATATTTTCTTTTCTATGTATTCCATGTGTGATCACCAGTCAGTGGCAGACATTCAAAACAGATGTCCACAATTAGCAATCCCACAATTCCTGGTTGGTGTCTCTTGATGCATTTACGCTGATATGCAGCTATTGCTTCAAGAGTGGATTTCAGGTCAAATTTATCACTTGTATACACTGTTTGCTGACTAGTCTCAGGGCTTACTTGGGTCATCTAGCTAGTATTCCTGGGGAAAACCTATACTTTTTCCAGAACTTGAATATCTTCCTTGCTACCTAGTCCAACAGCTTTCTGTTAGCCTTTTTTCCATTGCAGCTGCTGCATTGGATCCATATCTAGCAGACAAAACAGCCTGGTGTGTTTCCTAGGAAGACCTTGACTTCATCTGTCAAGATAAGGTGTGCTTTGTAGCCAGCCTGACTTTGTTTGCCTATTCAGTGAAAGGAAAGAGTAAAATTTTGAGAATGCCAAGAACTTCAATTCACTCAGGTGATGTTTTTGTTTAGGAAATCTCATTCAACTACCACTTCAAAAATATCTGAGCTAACTACTTCAAAGCTAGTTTAACCAGACTCTGAGCCAATATTCTTAAGGTACGCCACTAGAATTTCAGTGGGGTTGCTTAGAACCTTGAAGTAAGAATTTGATATCATGTGCCTGATCGCTTCTTATAAATACTGATATAACTTATGTTTGGGAGTGAGGAGCTGGGGTTTTTATATGTCTTTTGATAAGACTATGAGACTAGAAGCACCTCAGTAGAACAGAGACATTACTGCAATTTGCAGAAATATACCCTTGCTAACTTACCCTCCCCTTCTCACACTTTTATTCGGCTTCCGCATTTGCTTTCATTACATAAAAATGTACATATAATGGAGATTTTATAGTCAAGATATAATAAGAGAAAATTTATTTTGAATTCTTACTCATATAACACTGTATAAAGTATTACCAGTGAATATACATTTAAAAACAGTTCCTAACAAGTTAGAAACATACCTTTAGAAACATTACTTCATCTCTTTTATCACCCTTTATCTTATCCCTACCCCATACTGAATTCAGTTTCCCCTGCCCTCTTTTGCTCTCCTCTGGTGGCGAATAGCCTCTGGAAAATACTGGGTGTGGATAGACTTCCTTGCTCACTAGGGAAGAGAGGAGTTTTCCCATCCCAAGAAGTGTTGGTTGTTATTGTTCCTCACACCCTTCTGAATCACATACAGTAACTCTCTGCTTTTCAATATCAGTCTTTTCAACACAGGACAAGTGAAAAAAACATGCTTAAAATCATGCCCACTACTAAAAGGCACAGAAAGTACAATTTTGGACGCACATGGATAAACTCTACCCTTGACATCTGACCATAAATCTTTGATTTCTGTAGGAAATAGTTAGGTATAGTATACACATTTGATATAAAGAGCATAACTTTGGCCCCTCAGCAAAGTCAGTTTATTCTGAGTTATTGCTTCTTCATGCTTTCGATTAAGTTCTGCATGTTCATCCCTGTTTTTCAGAGGGACTCATCAGTTGTACAGGCAGATGGCATGCAAACAGAACAATACAGAGCTTTTTGCATGATAAAATAGTCAAATGCTAGCTATCTACCATAAAATATAGGAGGGTGTATTGTGTATTTTCATGTGGACAAAGGGGACTCCACCTATTTCCATTTGGGATTTATCACTAGCCTCTCTCATATTCATTCCAAAGATGGAAAATAAATTAGATCATATGAAACTCATAGGAGTTGCTGTTAAAATGGTTTGCTGGTTTGTCTTCAGATCATAGAGTTGTCACAAATGTACTGGAGGGAATGCCAATACAATATTCAGTTGTCTAAAGCTAATATTTTAAAAATATAATCATCTTATTTTGATAGTTAAATTACTTGTGATTTGAAGTGTACAATAAACACATTCTCCGTGAAAGTTACATATTGTATTCTTCCTACTGCTAAGAAACAAGCCCCATCCTTTCCTTCTTTTAAACAGGATTTTTCTTTTAAAAATTATTTCCCATATATTTGACATTTGCAATAGGTTAAACACATAGAGGAGGGTGTACAGTAAGGGAGAGAAAACAAAAGTGATGCAACTATTCCCCCTTCTTCTCTCTTTCTTGAATATCTGTAGGTTAGGGAGGGAATGGAAACAGTGTAAGAAAGTTTTTGCCAGAATTTCTAAGAAGCTCTTTCATACCTGTTCAGGAAGTGAAAAAATGATGTGAATACATTTTCTCTGAATTTAATCTGGGAGCACACTGAAAATCTCAATAGTTTCTTTAAAAGTTGTGTTACACATGGAAAAATATTTGTCCTCAATTCTAGGGCAAATCTTTCTACAGAGTTTGAGCTATATCACAGTCTCAATGAGACTGAGAACATTATCCAAATTCAGGATTTATAACATTAAAAATATAGTAAATTCTACAAATTCAAAAACTCCAATAATATACTGATAGAAACTTAAGTAAATTCTAGAGTTGTTTTAGCATATATTTATTTCCTTACATCTAATTTTTTGCTTGCTCTGCATAGTCCGGTAAAATATATTTCTGTAAAGTATGTTCCTGTAAAATATACCCAATTCTAGCCACAGCCAAATCTTCTACAAGAAATTCAGTACACTTAGTTTCTCTAACCCCCACCTATTCTTATGAAAACTCACAAGTAAATACTTGCTTGTATGAAAGCACTTACATTTTAAACTGGAAAGTGTAGCAAATCTTTAAAGATTTGACGGTAAGTTGCTATCAGGAATTGAGTAGATGGCAATGAATACGTCCATAAGTGGGATGAAAAGTAGCATGGTAAACACTCACACATCAAATAATTTCCTCATCTTACTGAAAGTATTTTGGACAATTACCAAAAAATGTTATTACAGATATATTGTGAGAGACCAGATTCTAAGTAACAAAGGGGAAAAAATTAATTCCACAATAAAAGCAGTTGGAAAAGGCCAGAGTAAATACAAACCAAGTGTGATCTTATTCAAGCATCACAGTTTTGCTGTTCTCAGAAAAAGTAGTTCTGGTTTGTGAAAAAAGCTTCTGATTTATGCCAGGCTAATTCTAATATTTGGAAATATGTTTTCAAGTTGTGTTTTATAAAGCTCTCCCACACAGTCAAAAGACAGCCTACCATCCCCTCAAGTCCCCATTTAGTAATTACAAATTATCTGCCTCTTCTGATTCAGTTCACATTCTCCCCATTTTCCCATACTTAACATTAACTAAAGTTGACCTACTAAAAATAAATGCTTTGATCACCCACTCATCTAATTTGATCAACAAACAGCATTTTGGATAGCTAACGTGAAAAATACCACCGTCAGTGAAACCCACCCTTTGAACTTTAGCACACATTGCTACTTGCTCACTTTTATTTTCCCAGGCTTCTATAAATTTTTTTGTTATGATGAAAGCAGTACTGAAGAACCGTGACTTCCACTTATTATATCAGAAGGTATGTCAGGACAAAGCCTGACATGGAAACTTTGGCTTTTGGAGGGGATGGAGAGGGGAAGGATGTTATTTTTTTTCTAAGGTGAGAAACAGGTCTCAAACAATAAACTTTACACAGGAAAAATTATTCATCTCTGATACTATTCCAGGGAAAGGGAGTGCTAAGCCTGAACGTGCTAGAGGAAGTTTTACATATCTCATTGACCTCTAGCACTCTTATGAGAAAGTGTCATTCAAAAAAAAACCTGCTTGCTGGCTCATTTACTCTTTTCTGAAGGAACTTGGGAAAGGTTCAACTAGCATTGTTTATTAGGCAGCATTTTGTTCCGAAGAAAAAGGCAAATCAGGTTTTACCCATTGAAATTTCCTTTGCCAAAACGATCCAATCCTGACTTGTCATATTGCCTCAGAGAAGATAAATTGCACTCCCTACCCCCCAGTAAAGGACGAATTAGCAATTGTCCTATTCAAGTACATGTGAATATACATGTAGCTACATGCAAAATACATCTTTTATTTGGCAATGTTACCGTACTCCTAACATCCAAGCCCCTCATGATTTTTATTTCATTCCTCTTTATTTTTAAATAGTTTAGAGATACCTAACAATAGTACAAGAGTCCAGACTCACATTAGCATTTAGTCTTCCGAAGTCCATAAAAATCCATGGCAACTAGGTACTAAAATAACTGTCAGTCTGATCCTAAATAACTCACCAAAGATTTAGGAAGGAAGTCTGCGGCATAACAGGGAATAAATATAAAGTCTCCAACACCCAAGATCTCACATACATTTCTTTCAGTAGTAGTTCAGTTTAAGGAGCTGTTTGGCCTAATTGCTTTTTTTTCCTATCGCCCTTCCTTGCAAACATCTCTTTTTCTCTTAAGCCAGACCAAATATTCGTGTGGCGCTTGGTAAAACAGATCAGGGAACAGACACCCAATGACACGATCCATATATGATCCAGGACCAGATAAAAATCAAAGCCACTCTAAGAAAGACTATAATAGATAAACATCATTTTAAAGAAGACAGAAGTGAGATGCAATTCTAATGAGAAAGCAATAAGTCTATACAAATATTCTTCACCTGGTTTAGAACCATTGTTTGTAACAAAATGCTCAAAACACCCTCAAAAACCAATCAGTTCAGTGAAGAGATTTAAAAGTGGTGGAATTACAAAATCATGATCTACTTTTACTATGCAAGGGCTGCCAAAACTACTTTGAGCAGTTCAAATCACTTATCTCAATTTAGATTGTTCCCTTCAAAAGTTGGTATAATTATGTTTATCCTATTTATAACTGAAGGAATAACAAGTTCTATAAATTACGGGTAACACTAGATTTGGGCACGTTAGAATTTCTCTTTCCATTTCCACTCCCTTTTTCCAGTCTCAATTACTTGGTCTACTCCCTACTTCATTTTCACCAGTTCCTATCTTTAAACCTGTTTCCTGCCTTCCTCCAGCATTCTCTCCATCCTCCCCAGCAGGTAGTTACCTTATTGGAAAGTGAACCAATAGTATCGAAATGAATACTTTCAAAGATTCACAAAAGTTATGATGGCCTGAAACAAGAAAAGCAATTTGGTCACTCCCAACAATATTTGTTACACGCTCACACTGCTGAGGTAGTTTTTCATCAGCATTAGGAACCTTCTATCCACCAGGCTGTACAACTGAAACTATGTCTTAACAACATTCCCAATCTACCTGCACCCTCTGCCGTAGTTCAGGAAGGTCGAGACTAAGCAGGACTTTACAACGTTAGAACCACAAGTTTTGAAAGGAATCTTTAATTTTTTTTTTGCATCAGAATGATTTGGTAGCATTTAACACACATCCAGAGAAAGACACGCAGAAGCAATGAACAAAATTCGCCCGTCAATCATTCTAACCCAGTCAAACGATGTAATACTACCATCACGTCATTAATCATAGAACAATTAATCACATCCACTGTAGATGAATTCTGAAACTGATTTTAAATTGAACCATGTAGCGAAGACAACTACATTCTGGACTATATGAGGTGTAGGCTTAAACTCATATTCAATTGAATATTTTCTCTAAAATATTGTTTAGAATTGCTTTCTATTGCATAGTCTGGGAGACACACATGTGAGAAAGCACACCAATGATTTTTTTCTGAACACATTTGTTCAGATTCATAGAACAGGTTGAGCTGGCAAAAGTGTTAAATGTTTACACCTCCCTTTGTGTGGCTTTTGGTTATCTGTCACAAGCAATGAATCTGACTATTCAAAGTCAGCCAAAAACCCCCCAAAACAGGATTTGCTCTTCCCCTTCCTGGCTGCAACATACAAGATTCTTATATTCAGCTCATTTGTCTGTATAACCTCCCCATAGAAAATAAAGCTGTTACTTTGCTATGATATTAGATAATTAGGAAAAGATTTTTTAGTGTTTGGGGTGTTTTGTTTTCTTTTTTTCTCTTCTTGGTTTCTTCCCCATATCTGATCTTTACTGACAAATTAATCACTCTAGCTTCCTGAATGACACACTGTAAAGTTTCCTTAACTGATCATTTCTTGACTCATCTTTCTGAACAAGAGATTTGTTAATGTGAAGGACTTGATAACCCAAAAAGTACTAAAAAAGTAAACTGATTTTGGTATGATGCATAATCATAAATTTCATAGGCCACAATTAAACAAAATTGCACCTCTGACAAACTTGCTATCACATGCTGATTAGCTGTCAGTTTCGTTCTTCTAAGCCAAAACAGGACATGTGGTAACAGCCTTTAGGCCTGCATTATTTCATTTGTGTAATAGCAGGGCTGTGAAGTCTACCAGAAGAAAAAGGACAATTGTTATTACAGTTTGATTTTCAATTGCTGAAAATTAGTTGCATTACTGTGAATACCATGATGATAATTTTCCTCTGGGTCGGACAGGTTTTTCAAGGAAGTGGAACGGTAAACCAGCTATCCCTAACATAATTAATAAATCATTACTATTTAACTCAGTGTCTTCCATGGAAGAATTATTTTCTATCTGCTGCGCATATTCTCACATGTTTCAGAATGTAATATTCAGTCATCTCAGAAGCTGATGTATTTTCTTTCCTTTTTTTTTATTTTGCAAGATGAATATTTCATGCCTATTGAACAAGTCTCGTAAAAACAACCAACAAAACCCCTGTACCTGCTCGGTGCAAAGGGTAGGAATCACCAGGAAAACATTCACAGATGTGAGCTTTATTAGCAAGCACCTGCATCATGGCGTAGAATAAGGATCCTGAACGTTCCTAACCTGTATCTGACAGCAAACACCCAGAAAAGATAGCAGCCAGCTGGAGGTAAGAGCATGACATAGTTCTAAAAATGCCCCAGTCTTTTGCCAACCAAAGTAAAGCACAGTGTGTGAGCATATGTGAGGCATCTAGGGAATAGTCTGCTGGATAGATCTGGCTTCCTGATACCACCCCAGAGTACTTCAAACAGGCAAGAACATGAAATAATCTGGCCCACTATACATGCAGTGACTGCATCCACAGTTAACTAACAGAGGGTATAAAAATGTACCTCAGATTTTCTGCCAGCTAATAACTGACATATTATTCCATCTTCTGTTTTCCTGAGGGCATTGGCACTTCATTTGTCAAAGGCAGACCTGTTTTATAACTAGTATTCTGAATAGCCGAACTTTTCCACACACACATATCCTAGAAAAGTAAGAAGAGGCTGCCTATTTTATCTTCCCCTGTAGGTAAACTCTCCTAAATGAATAAACTAAAGTTGGAGATAACACACAGGAGTTTGGACTCTTAGTCAGGTATCAGACTATATTAGATGTTAAAAGGCTTGGGAAAAGGTGTATTATGTGTTAGATGTGGTAAAGAACAAAATAATTTCTGGCTGCAAGAAACTCAGTCTCATAGCTCAGTACACAAAAGAAGATGAGACAAACAGAACAAAGGAGAGAATTTAAGACAGCAAGGAAATATTCACGTGAAAAAATTAGAAGAAAGAGGAAAATCACAGGTCACCACTTGCAGAAAGTATACCTCCTTTTCATTAAACATGATAATATAAGTGATGGTATAAGAGGGGGATTGCATTGTTTTTCATCAAGGGCAGATTTAAAAATGGGTAAAGCAGTGGCCTTATGAGCAGGAGAGAGAGCAGAAAGCTGACAGGTCCTTCAGGTAAATTAGTTGAAGGATTTTGACCGATGCCCAATGGCAAAATTCTACCTAACTGCATCAGAAGGTTTGGACCCTGAAAAAAAGTCATATAGTCAGAGCTGAAAAATAGAAATGCAATCAAATGTATTTTACATCTTTTTAAAAATAAAAATAGGGAAAATGCTAAAGATATAAAGGGAAAAAATGGCAATAGTCACGGTCTAAACATTTTGACAGTACTCAGAACTTCAGGAACACTCAACACAAACACTCATCAAATGCTGGTTATTCATTTTTGGTTGTAAAGGTAAATACCGGGATAGGGTATTAGCATGGCAGCTGGTCCCAGCTAAGACCTGCTAGAATAGGTACTCAGATATCCAACCTTTCCAGTGCAAGGATGTCTGTGTTGCAACTGAGAAAAGGGGGGAAAGGAAGAGAAAACAACAATAAGAAAATAATTTCTCCCATCCTAGAAGAAGAGGCATTTTGACGTTGCATTCAGAAAGAAGCAAGGACATATCTCAAAT
This sequence comes from Vanellus vanellus, assembly GCF_965231255.1. Lineage (NCBI taxonomy): Eukaryota > Metazoa > Chordata > Aves > Charadriiformes > Charadriidae > Vanellus > Vanellus vanellus. Next base: position 116,408,124 of record NC_138905.1, read on the forward strand.
CTTCCCGACAAGATGGAGATTTGTTCTTTTCCATCAGCTGAAGGTTCCCCAGTGTATTTCATGATCAACTATGAAACACAGCCAAAGAGAGAAGAGCTCCTTTTGACAGGAGAAAGCAGCTACGTTAGGGTATGGAGACATAGGCGTGCCATAGTGGTAAGAACAGCAAATCCAAATATGAAGCTTGGAAGCAGTAAAACAAGAAGGACAGAAAGGATTAGTGAATCATGTTTAGTTAAATGAATTTGTTTGTAAATACTTTGTGACAGCAGTGACTTGAAGGCTCAGAGCTTTACGTGAGCCTACAGTATGTGACGGAAGATTTGAGGTAAGAACCAGCTGTGTTAAGATTTGTACATTCTCATGTATTTGTCTGCTGAATAAAAAGACATTTGTCTTTCTTTTTTGACTGTTCAGTAACTTATTAATGCTGCTGAACAATTGTTGCCTCTCCCAGTTGATGCTGTGTGCATCACAAATATGTTCAAGACTGCTGTTACTTAGGGATTAAAATATGTAAGTTCAGACATGATTCTGCTTCCTCCACAGCTGCAAGTAAGATTTTTTCCATTAGCTTTTTTTGCTGCACGAGCGATGGTTTTAGTGTTCTTACCACACTGTAAACACCCAGCCTACAAAACAGAAGGATGACTAAAATGGTGACAACAGCTCTTTGCAATGAGAAGTAAAGAAAAGACTGCATCTGGAAGAACATGATGAAAACATTCCTCATAAGGAACTCTCAGAGAGAATAAAAGTTAACTCAGCCAGAGTGAGAGAGATTTTAGTTATCAAGTGTGGTGGTTGTCTTTATTTTTTTTTTTTTTTTTTTTTTTGTAATGCCTTACTTTTAAGGGGGTTTTAAAGAGATTTGTCTACACCTCTTAACATGTGGATCAGTAGTTCAGTACCTCCTTTCATGTTTAGAAAAGACACTTTGTATTTATTTCTAATATTTGGATAAACAGAATAAAATAAATAGAACAAGGTCGAATACTGACTTCAGAGTCTTGTGTCTTAAAAATCTTAAAAATCTCAAAAATCTCAAATTTTCAGAAAAAATGGTCTTCATATAGATTTTAAAAGCCAGTTGGAGGACTAGTTTTCTTTCACAGCACACCAATACCAGCAATTATAAAGAACAATACACATGTTTATTAAGCAATAACTACCTTCACACCTGTCTTACCACAAGCCAGTGTTCCTTCTACACTGACACCTTTGAAACCATGCCATGTCAATGAGTTACAGTTCATCTCAGCCATGTATTAAGGCTAAGTTTTGCTAGCTTGTGACTTTTGTAAAAGCAATGGGAATGTTTTATAGGTCCATATCTGAAGTATGAGCCATGGCAGCTTTTCAAAGAACTTGCAGTCAGGGCACAAAATTCCTTTTCTGAGTGAAAATCTGAGAGGGGGAAAAAATGTTGCATATTGGAAAAAGACTTCAACATTTCTTAGGACAAGAATCCTCAAATGTTGTTTAGAGAAACTGATGCAATATTTTTGCTTGGCTTTTCAAAACAAACTCAAGATGACATTCCACAAGCTCTCTGAACCTTAACAGCCTCAGCAGCCAAGCAGCTTAGGCTCATCCCATGGCTGGAAATCTGGCTCCAGACAGGCAAACTGTTGGTGAGGTAGGCAAGTTTCCGTGGAAACCTGCCTAGTTTCTGTCAAGAGTAACTAAGAAAAACCAACTTGTTCCCACAGAATGTTGTGATGATATTGAATCAGCATTTTTTTCAAACAGTTCTATTAATATACTACCTAGAATTGTATGTGGGTGCTAGTTTTGGAAGATTGACTTAATAGAGAGTAACACATTGTGATCTCAAAGAAAGTGAATGAGTCTGATACTGACTTTCTTATCAGGAGTTAATCTCCAAAGACATCATTCTTTCAACCTGGGCAAAACCCTGACACTCTTCTACATGTTTATACATAATGTATATTCAAGTGTGTATGCACACACACTTGTTTAAAGTGGCACAAACACACAAACCCTATCTTAAAGAGTAAACTCTCGGTTCCTTACTTTCAGCATTATGTTTACTCATGTATACTATTCATTCAGTGACTGTAAAGAG